>NC_133089.1:50500-350500 GCF_019914945.1 Typha latifolia | reverse complement strand
TTGGTTAGTGTGGTGCGGCTTCACTGGGCTGAAGTCTGCAAACCACTCACACACTGTCAAAGGTATCCTGTTCACCTTTTCTTCAAAGACATCGTACTTGTTCAGGAGGAGCACAAATGGCGTATTCCTAAAAGATGGGTGCCTCACTACATTCTCAAATAGTTCTTTGCTCGCAATCATCTTATTGCAGAGTTGACCTGAGGCTTGCTCCCATGTCTGGTCATAGTCACTAAGAGAAATGCAGAAGATCACGGCATGGACATCTTCAAACATTCCCAGCAACTTACAGCCTTCAGTCAATCCGTTGGATTCTATACGAATCAACTGGTATCTGAAATAATGGAGTAAGACCAAAATTGGTAAACTTTTGCATGATCAATGGTAAAAGAACGAGAGTTCGTACTATTGTTATTTAGACAAATCTTTGCAAGTTCTTCCAATTGGTATTGGAACTGTCATCTAGCTCCCAACTTAATCTAAGAATCTGAGAGAGATAATGTTGCTAACTTGTTACAAGGATATAAGCCATCTAGAGGAGATAATTGATTTAATTGTTTAATTATCTGATAAATTATACGTGTCTTTGGTATAAAGCATGATTGCCAGTTAGTCTAAAACACTATGATAAAAGAAAAAGGACTTACTTTGTTTGGGAAGATGGGCAGTCAAATTTGTTGCTATATGGCTCAGATATCGGACTTTCATCATCTATGCAGAACTCAAGGAAAGCAAGACCATTGCACTGGTTGATACCCTCAGCAAATAGGATGTCCTTCTCAGTAGGTTCATACTCATTGCTGGATACTTCGATAGCCTGAAGACAAGTGCACCATACAATCAAAATATGCCATCACTGCGATCTTATAAAAACCTTCACTCACTACCTGGAATTATTCGAAGCAATGATCCCAAGAGTTAAGATTTGGTCTTTGAATCATCTAAGTTTTTTTTTCTATATGGAATGACAAACCTGTAACAACACACCTGGGATATGGGGGATGGCATGAATACTAAGTTTATGGAATGGCTGTGCATCGGGTAGCTCCACAGGTATGAATATAAACAAAGAAAAGGTTGATGCATGTTTATGGGTACAAAGAGAACACAAGAGTACATTGTAGAAAAATAAATGTATCCACAACAGAGAAAAACCAAACTTCAACTCAGAAATAATTAAACTTAAAGTATAGCCAGTCTAGGATTGAATGAGGCTCTTATAATGTATCTGGGAGCATACCCGATCTAGAAAATAACTGGCAACATCGGAGAGAAAAGGTAACTCATTTCTTCTTTTGTATGTCTCTTGAATTGCAGGATCTTTCCAGACCTCCTCTACAATAGGGGCATACTCCCGTGTGGCAGCAGGGAAAAAAGCATCTAGATCTCCCAGTGCCACAATCTCCAACAGCCAGTCTGAAAAATGCTTTAACCTTTGGTTGATTGAATACGCACTTGACCTGCTTTCCTTTATGCTGCCTTCCCCTGCTATCGTTGACAATAACATCTTCATTTCGCATTTTTAATGATTCACATGCCCAATCAACTTCAACTTGCAATATTGTAGAGAAAGTACAAGAAGGTAGATTCATGATCACAAATTTACTATTAACATGTTAAAATTCTCACCGAGCGTAAGACATATTACACAGGAATAGACCATAAATTTAGTTGTAAAGCACAAGTAGACAACCCTAAATCTAAGAATGAAATCAAGAGACTAAAAGGCATCTAGATAGCCCATCACCCGTGAATTCTTTCCTTTAAAGGATAAAAATGAAAGAAAGAGCATAAAAGTATTCTAATCCTATAATAGTGTAGAAATCACCTAAACAATGGTTGGGATCGTCAGCATGCAACCCGTGAGTTATTTTACCTTCCATAACTTCATCCTCAAAGCGTTCCCTTCCTTCAAGCAATGCACTAAGATACTTGTAGAGATTGCTTTGAATGATGAGTTTCATGCTTTCCATCTCTTCTGGAGTGAACTTGTTTCCATATAAAAACTTGGCCTATGTGATTGGAAATAGTAATATATGTTATAAATATGGAAATGGTAAATGGAGTAATCTTTCAGCAAGTTGACAAGATAATGAAATATGAGCATTCCATTAAACAAGTAAATATTCTTATGTCAATGTGTGGAAAACTTTTAAACTTGATGTAACTAGGAGGTACATTGTGAAAAAAACAAGTTCAATCCGCTGAGTATGTTAACAAAGCTCCAACCAGAACATAGCATTACAAATTAAGATTGCACAAACAACATAAGAAAAATCCACAGCATACCACATATAAGCTACAGTGGATATTAATATAATGTTGACAAAAAAAGAACATTACATATCTCATATACATGGTAAGTGACTATGTGTTAGAAAAATGTAGAAACACGTATCAACCGTTTGACCACCCCAAAACCCCAACCTTATAAAAACGATATCAGAATTATCCTTCTAATTCTTTTTACTTAATGAACAAGAAAGCAACATCCAAAATTCACAACTTATGTATTCCAGATATTTCAGATACTCTGTGTCATGATCCATGTGTTTGATTTTGACTTTCATAATTATATATTGATATTTGCATCAGACTATCAGTACCACTGGAGCTTATGGGATTTTAATAACTCCATGATGAAGTGAAAGACCAACATTCTTTATACTTCATCACCTTATAATTTTATAATCATGCATGATGGAAAAATTGCTTCAAAAATATATGATAATTAATGCTATAATGGATTTCTGAAAACCTTTGTAGAGTAGTTCAACTGGAAGAATGAATAATATATACAGAGTAAGTAGCTGTAGTACCTGTTTAAAGATGGTGCTGGATCCGGAGCCTTCGAGTCCAAGCAACAAAAGTTTCTGGACTCGTTTTTGCTCTAGATACTCAGGAATTGATCTACTTGAAAATGCAGATGCATCCTCTCCAAACCCAGGAGGATTCCCAGGAGGCATGGGCAATGAAAACAGCGAACATATAAGACGAGTTGATGCCTGACTAGCAAACAGCACAATAGTTGCTCAATTAATTGACCTAGAATTGCCATCAACATAGAGCAGTCATCCATTAACAGATGAAATGTACCTTCTCCCAAATATTTCCTCTTATTACGCTCTGTCCCTCTTCCTCGTAAGAACCATCATCATACACCCAGAAATGAGTATCTCGGAGGCATTGGACATTGGCCAACTGAATCAATATCCAGTTAAAACTCTAGTCAAGTACCCATTTGAGCTTTAAGAACTTGAAGAGACAGGCTGTAATATTACGAAAAAATGATGAATAACCCCAAAAAAATACCAACGTCACTTGAAACATCATGCTAAGAAATCAGTCTATTAGATTCACCTAATATGCGGTACAAACAAACTAAGGAAAGTGATTCATGTATTGAAAACTGTTCAAACATAAAAAAGGATTGAAATCTGTCTTAGATGAATCAACATATCAAAAGCAATAGTACTTAGTGTAGTGAACTGAGACTTCCAGATTTGTAGATAACAATTAAGTTAAAGTCAGAGATATTCAGATGTATGTCTTCATTGAAATAAAATTCTGAAAAAAATAACTGAATGAGATATCACAATACTATCAGTAAAATTGCTATGTCAACCACATGTTGCATAAATAGTAAAGATAATAGAAAATAGAGTAAGTGGTGATTGCAGGTACGTATAAACTTGGACAAGTAACAGAGAAAGCATATCATAGAAAAAAGCTAAGACCTTACCTTTAGCACCCTAAGTTCCATTTTTGTGATTTCACGGCCATTAATAAAGACCTGTGTATTACCATTGCTTGCATCTGACTGCAGCTTCCCTCCAACATTCAGCTTCGAACTAATAATCCTGTCAGGTCGCTCACCTTCCTGCCATGGAACCCGAAGAAGACATAAAAACCCAACTCCATGTTCAATATAAGGTAGCCAGATCATTAATAGGAAACAGTTACCAAGAAATTATAATTGCAGATGAGGAATAAAGTTAAGTGTAAACCTAAGGGGAGATCCTAGTTCCACAACAGGCATAAGCAAACTTCCTTAAACCCAAAGAAACTAGCTCTCTCAATATGAACCTTCTTTTGTTATTATGCTAGACAACTTATCTGATGCCCACCTATTATCTCACAATAGAAATATGAACTCAAATGAAGCATAATTGTGCTTTTCATTTATATATTAAAAAAAAAGATACAACAACAATGTGCTCCATCAATGTACTTCTATCCATCAAATTCCTATTTTTCACTTGGATTTAAACATGGAAATAAGTGAAGAACTAAAAAGCCAAGTCAAAATGCTAGAACTTTGGGTACAAAAAAATGTCACCTTTCCCCACAATCCAGAATCCTTGTCATACCAGTACCTCCCTGGCTTCAACTTCTGTGGCGGCATCGGACACCCCAGGATCTCATCGAGCTCTTCCTGCCTCAGCGGCTGCCCGTTGACCACCAACTGCTCTGGTCTGAGCTGGTTCGCGGCGCAGTCCCTCTCCGCCTTCATGATCTGCTGAACTTCCAGTGGGCTGCACAATTTGGCTAACATTCTTGAGCATTTCCCGAGGCCAGGCCGCCTCGACTCCGCAATTGGCCGGCCAATGCAGCTCACACATTTCCTTCCCTCGGGCATTGACCCCATCGCCTTCAGCACACAGTTACTGCAGTACTTCGCTTCACACACCAAACACACCTCCCTCTCCTTCAAGATGTTACCTTTCCCACATCGGCTGCAGATCCCCCTCCTACTCCACCTGTCCCTCGACAGAGGCAACAGGTCCGGCGCCTGTACGCCAGCATCATGGGACTCGTCAGAAGCGTCCAACGCCAGTGCCCCAGGCCGCATCGGCGGGGACTCGGAGGGCGATCTCGTGCCGCCTCCGCCATCGGAGTCCGACGGCGGCGGGACGGCGGAGGACGACCGCGGAGGCTCCGGGATCCGGATGCGGGAGAAACGTCGGCCCCTTGGCAGCGCCGCCATGTCAGCAGAAATCCCGGCAACGGCCGGGGAGGAGCTCCGTTGGGTTATGGGCTCCATACTAGGGCCTTCGTACTCGAAGGCGATCGAGTAGTCGAGGTGCTCCTCGTCGGGGAGAGGAGCTCCGGAAGGCAACATCTTCCTCAGCGCCTCCTCCCACGAGGTCGTGTCCTTGCTCTCCGGCTCCGCCTCTGCCGCCGCTGCCATTCCAAACTTCTTAGATATCTTCGCCGAAGGAGTTACAGTTAGATCTAGGATTAGGGTTTTGTGGACGCCATCAAATCAAATCAACTGAGGTAGGAGGAGGAGGAAAGGAATGCAGCAGAGTTGCAGACGTAACGGATAGATTTGACGGAAGATGCTGTGAGTCAGCAGCCTCATTTCTTGCAGTCGGTGGGGGAGGGCTGCCAATAACGGCTAGTTATTACGGGCTCATAAATTATTAAACAGAAAAGTTCCTCTTTTTATTCGCTGCTGTAATGTATTTTATATTTTAAATGCTACTGATGATTGAATCAAAGTAGACTAATTCACGAAGTTAAATATTTGAATAGGCTAATTGAGGAGTCCTATCAGTTTAGGATATGACATGCGAGTTGGGCTTGGGCTGCCCACGTGGCGGCCCGACCTTAATAAAATGAGGAATTAATTCACTTATTTAATAATACATAAATAGATAGAATGGGGGCGTTCTTTGCCGGAGCCGGACACACGAATAAACCGGGCCAAACTTGGGCCATGGGTGGTTCGGAGTGGGCCAAAGGCGTTGGTTGCTTTGCTGGATTGTTCCTAATTGGTCGTCGAGGGTGGGCCAGGCCTTGGTTTACTCTACTCGTGAGTCGTGAGGACCTTATCCACTTTTGAGAACCTATCTATAAGTTTTTTGTTTTAATTATTGGATCCAGGTACCTCAAGGTGATCCATCCTTTCTTCTTCTTCTTCTTCTTCTTCTTCTTCTTCTTCTTCTTCTTCTTCTTGATAGCAGCAGCATAAGTCCAAAAGTTTGACAACCTTTGCTTGCTAAACAATGCGACGCCACCCACCGTTTCCATTATCGCGATCCCCCCAACCCCTTCCATTCCACATGCAAACAGCTGGATGTGAACACACAGACAAGGACTTCACTTCCCTTGTTCCCCTCCCAATCCTTTTGCAACTCTCTTTACCTACTCTTTGACGTTATTAGTCAGAGAGAGAGAGAGAGAGAGAGAGAGAGAGAGAGAGAGAAAGGTCTTTGACGTGCACCAGAAGGAGAGGGGCATTTTGGGAAGAGAATTGGTGTACAGGAAGGAAGGGAAGGAAGAGAATGGGCAGAGAGATGTAAGTTGGTGTCACGAGGTCACTTTGGGAAACGGAGACCGTAATTCTAGACAAGAGTCAATTTTGGGATGTCTCATGTCTGCGTGGAATGGATGAGCACAAGTTGGGTATGCGAAATTATATAAATTTGATCAAATCATTTAAAGCTAGCTACGCAAACCTTTTATTTATTTATTTTTATTTATTTTTGCTGAGAAATATTTAATTACTGAGTTTGAGTTGGACAGGCGTCATTAAAATTAAATTAAATTAAATTAAACTAAATTAGATTAGATTAAATTGGTCTTACTCTGTCAGTAAGATTTTAAGGGATCCGTCGTTACGCAGTTTCTGAGGTGTTTCTTCTCGTGATACATGGGGCCCAATGCCCATGCAAATTGCGACCAACTCCGTACCGCCAGTGACCCCAAGGACGCTTGATCTCCATCAGACGGCGGGCGAAGGACGAGCGGCGACTGCTCTTTTTACCGTTGCGACTGCGCCTGTGGGCCCAGCCCATGGATTCGACAAATTTTGCTAAGGCGGCCCGCTACCTCTCAAACGGCTACATCCTGCTGACGTGGCATGCCCCGAGCCGTCCACGTTGGAGTTGGTAAGTTGCACCAGAGAGAAGCACCTGATCTGCTCCATTTTTTCGATTATTTATTATTATTATTATTATTATTATTATTATTATTATTATTATTATTATTATATGTCCTGACTTGCTGTTGGATAGAATGCTTATCCAACTATCACCTTTTTTTTTTTACCATATAGACTCACTAGATAAATAAAAAATTTACCATATAGACTCCTGAATTAAAGGATTTACATAGATATTTTTTATTTTTTAAGTTCAGAAAGAGACAATAATAGTTTGGAAGGAGTAAGTGTATTAACTTTTATTATTATGAACATCATAATTATTTTTAATATTGTGTTTTAACATTAAAAGTTTAGCATCTGAAGCATGACAAGCATAAATCATAACTTCAAAAGAGAGAGATTAGAATAAAGTGCCTGAGCTGAGTTATTCTCCAGAACTTATCTAGTTTAGGTCTAATGCTGTACAAGCCTTCTGGTATGGAAAAAAAAAAAGAAAGAGAAAGGGAACAAATATGGGCAGCCATTAGCCAGCACATCATTTGGCCAAGTTGCCCAGTGAGAGTGGTCCTGCCCACTTATGCTACTTCAATTAGTATTGCCACAGACTAAGGCAGTTTTTGTTTAATGTCTGAAGTATTAAATGCCAACAAAGTGTGTATGTATATTTTGATTAAGAAAGGTGTCTGATAACTTCATTACACACTTAAAACACATTTCTAGAACAAATACTATTTACAAATAAAAGAGACTTATGTACTAACTAAATACTGCCTAAGTAATCAAACCTTTATTAGTTCCAAATTTGTTCATCTTCTCCCATTTTAAGAACATGCAAAGCAGTATATTTTTTTTAATTAGGTGGTAATTGAAGTAATTAAAAGGAGGTGTTAAGAAGGAAATCTCTCTCTCTCTCTCTCTCTCTCTCTCTCTCTCTCTCTCTCTCTCTCTCTCTCTCTCTCTCTCTCTCTCTCTCTCTCATGTCTTGGTACAAAGAATTAACTCCTTTTTTTTCCTTTTCTTTTCTCACTAATCCCAATAAAAAGGCAAGCTTTGCTCTGCTTCCCACTACCAAGTCTACCATTGCTTTCTTTCCTCCTCTCCCAAGGAACTGAGGGGAAAAAGATAGACCTCTTTCTTTCTTCTACTCGATAGAATAGAGAGAAAACCAACGCAGGGAGGAAGGGAAGCAGCAGCACGAAGATGGCTTCTTCATCTTTTCTCTTCCTGTTTCTATTCTTGGGTTCTTCCCTTCCTCTCTTCCTCTTCACCAATGGCGAGAAAGTTCCCACCTTGCCCAACCTCACCACCCTCTCCTTCGAGGAAGGCTACACGCAGCTCTTCGGCGACGCCAACCTTATGCTTCACCGTGATGGGAGAAGAGTCCACATCTCCCTCGACGAGAGAACTGGTTCATCTCCTTGTCTCCTTCACTATATATACATATCGATATCTTATTCCTTCTAGTTCCCTATGTATATATATATCTGATGGTGGATTGGATTCTTGAGGTACCCAGGTGCTGGATTCGCCTCTCAGGACCTCTACCTCCATGGATTCTTCAGCGCCTCCATCAAGCTTCCCTCTGATTACGCGGCCGGGGTTGTCGTCGCCTTCTATGTATGATTCTTCTCATTCACGTAGATAAAAACCCAATATTTATCATTCCTACAATCCCATTACGCTTGTATGTTTTCGTGAAATTTAGAGAAAGAATTACCAAAGTTGCGATTTTTCAGTACGAGTAGCGATGTGACGAGCCTTGACTTCTGGGATTTCTTTCTTCCAAGTTCGAATTTGGCTTCAATAAGCTAACCACTTGAGCAAGATAACTTTTCTTTTCTAGTTCTTCCATGGAAAGTGCTTTATCTTCTAGGGAACTTAGAGCAAGACATGAATAAGATACATACTTGTACTGTTCATGTAGTTCTCTTCATAACCACTTGAGCAAGATAACTTTTCTTTTCTAGTTCTTCCATGGAAGTGCTTTATCTTCTAGGGAACTTAGAGCAAGACATGAATAAGATACATACTTGTACTGTTCATGTAGTTCTCTTCATGAATCCTTAAAGTATTATGGTTGCCTGTGTTAATTTTTCTCCCTTTCCAGTGCTATCGAGCAGTGAGTCTGTTGGTGTAAGAACCCTGTAAATTAATTTTTTTTTACTGAAGAACAGGCATGTTGGTGTTTTCTTCTTAAGCTCCAAATTTTCTTTACAAGTGTCTGGATTTTCAATTGTTTGTGTCTTATCTTGCTCATCTCATTAAAATCCACGAATTTTATTTCTAATTCTAACTTGGGTTTTCCATGTCCCGTCTCCGTTTGGATTTCTCTGCATCCTTCCAGTAATCTGTCCATATTCATTTGTTACTCTAAAATCTGTGCAATTATAATTCATAAAAAGCTTCTGTTGATGTTGTTATAGATGTCGAACGGAGATGTGTTTGAGAAGACTCATGACGAACTGGACTTTGAGTTCTTGGGGAACGTAAGAGGGAGGGAATGGAGAGTTCAAACCAACATCTATGGGAACGGAAGCACATCGATTGGAAGGGAAGAGAGATATGGACTTTGGTTTGATCCCACAGAGGATTTTCATCAGTATGCCATCCTGTGGAGCCATGAGAGAATCATGTAAGTGTAGATATCAAGTTCAAAGAAAAAGTACATGAATTTAGGATATATGCTATACTTTATCTTCCCCTTACTTGAGTCCTCTCCTATTTTCCCTTCATTATGAGCTGCTTTGGTTCACTTTTGCCATGGAATTCTGATCCTTTTAGCACATTTTATCTTTTGAAGTCCATTTGTCCTTCATTTCCTACTTAAATGATTGATGCAGAGGTTTAATATTCAGAATGATTTCTTCTTGGTTGCTCTTCTGGATCTGTTTCTGTATTAGTTTCTTATTACTTTTATCTACATGAGTAAATTGCTTTTCTATCCCCTACATTGTACTTGCTTCATGGTAGATATAATTTCTGGGTGGTTAATATGAATTCCTAAGTTGGGTTGTTTGAGACGAACTGGTCTCCATATATGTGCCAAGTTTCTTGTGTTCGTACAATGCTCTATCTTCTTCCTTCTCATAATTGAAAGATATTGGTCTCCTTTGGTTGCACCTTATAGGTGCTTAACTTCAAGAAATAATTTATAGACATCTCTATCTAGGATAGATTTCCTTTCTTTTTCTTAAATTTTCTTCTTTTTCTTCCTTTTCTTTTTCTGAATTTCTCATACTTCACCTAGTTAAAGGACCAGCCAGTTCCATGCTTGCGAATCTGGGTTTACAGAGTGAATCAGAACTTCATCTTCACATGAGATATTCCCTTCTAGACTTTATTTTGCTTGAACTCATGATTTTCTGGTTTGATTCTCTTCTTCCTCTGCCTTCTGTTTTGTTCAGCAAAATTACCTTTGCATGTTACAAGCAAAGTTTTAAATCTTACTTCCTAACTTTCTTTTGTTTTGTTTTCCCCTCTTTGCCTTGAGCAGATTCTATATTGATGATATTCCAATTAGGGAGGTGGTGAGGACCCCAGCCATGGGTGGGCAGTTCCCCTCTAAGCCCATGTCCCTCTATGCCACCATATGGGATGGTTCTAACTGGGCCACCTCTGGTGGACGCTACAAGGTCAATTACAAATATGCCCCTTATGTTGCCGAATTCTCTGATCTCATCCTCCATGGCTGTGCTGTTGATCCCACGAGTCACAGGCCAACCTGTGAAGCAGCTGATGCTCAGCAGGTCTACAATTTCATCACAATGTCAAGCGAACAACGATCAGCCATGGAGAAGTTCCGCAAGAAGTACATGACTTACGGCTACTGCTATGATCGCATTCGCTACCAGACCCCTCCACTAGAGTGCAGCGTTGGTTCTGAGGCTGGTCTTTTCCTTTCATCAGGTGAAGCAAAGCTCTATGACCGCCGTCGCCATGGTAAGCGCCATCGTCGGAACACGGCAGATGCCGCAATTTGAGTCCAGTTGGTTGGAAACCTAAGCATTGGGAGGGAATCAATTATATATACCATGTATTCTTGTGATGTATAGAGAATTTATTGGAGGAGGGTAAGAGGTTTCAGTTGGTGGGTAGTAGATTTATTATTTAGATCACATATGTAATGTAAGTATAACACTTTGTCCTGTCCATGTTTCGTGGCTTCGCTGCCTTTCTTTGTCATAGACTACTTTCCTGAACCACCCTGATGTTCTTAGGTATATCTGAAGTAAAGATGCAGAGAGGAATGTATGAAAAGAGTAAATAAAAGATGAGGGGATTTTCTTTGCTATGTTTTTCGTCCTCTGTTCTGGTGGTTGTGGTGAAGGTGTAGGGCCATGATGCCTTTGCAGAATAAGAGGTAGTTGTGCTTGCTATCCCCTTTTGAGTTTGTTCTGGCCATTTGCAGTTGGCATTATATAGCACCTCCTTTTTGCCAATGTGGAGGTTGTTGTCAATGTCCTCTTCAACTCTGCAAAGTGGAAAGATTCTGCTGGTCTTTGCTTTGAGAGATAAGGCCATGGTGGCCCCTCTGGTGTATGAAGGGGGACCAACTTAGAAGGGCATGATGAGGTTGGGCAGTGTCTTCCCTCCATTCTAGTGAGAGAAGACAACTGTCCAACATTGTTTGAGTTCTAAACTTGTGGAGATAAAATATGAACTGTCTAATAGTAAAAAGATAAAATTACTTCTTGTTTTATTTCCATCTTTTTATCCTTGAATGCTTCAAATTTTAATGGCTGATTACAAAGAGTAACCGCAGTAGAATCCATGCAAAATGACATGGCCTTTTGGGGAGATAACCTACAAGTGATGTACCTGAGAGGGATATGCCATAAAAACCCAAACAAATACAGCTTGCATATTTCGTAGTTGGATGAACCCAAGGGAATTATGATATCAGTAAGTACATTATGCAGGCAGATAGCAGCTTCAAACAACTGTCTGATAGCAACTTTAGGGCAATAGAGGGGCAAGAATCAATTCTCAAGAGCTTCAAGGCAATATACTCAATAATGTGAAAAAGAAGCACATGAACTCTTCATTAAGCATCCACTCACCATGATTCCATATGTCGTTGCTTCTAGTGACTTTCGCCATCGATGTTGAGCATCTGAGGAGTTTCTTTTCTCTCTCTCTCTCTCATAAGATATTTCTTATTTGCCATCTAATTTGAATCAGTCTGTTGAACAGAAGAAAGGGTCTACCAAAATTCGGGAATAATATTTAAGTTGCTTATAACAATGTATTCAAGAGCATCAGGAAAGAGATGAAAGGTAAAATGAAAATAGTTCGTATTGCACTCCATATGATAGTCAGGTTTAACACTACTTGATGAGCAAAACTAGAGTTAAATAGTGTGACAATGAGGCCAGATAATATAACGAATTCAGGACTCTGCAGTTGCTGAACATATTTGCCATGTCAAAGGATCACTAGACTTCATGTGGTTCTTCATGGCAGGGAATTTGAGCCTTCTAGCTTTTCAATAAGTTTGATGAAATTTTGGATCATTGCTTTCCCTTCTGTGGTTATGATGCTCTCTGGATGGAACTGCACTCCCTGCAACTCCAAAATTAAACAGGTAACTAGATGACCATAGAGATCGCTGGTACATAATTCGAATAACAAAATACAACGCAGTAGCATTCTTAACAGGCAGAAAGTATAGCATATACAGGTGAAGGAGAATTAGTCACGAAACCTGTAAATGTGTATATTTCCTATGTCGAGCAGCCATAATTAGTCCATCATCTGTCCATGCTACAACCTCAAGGACTTCAGTAGGAAAAGAATCTTTTTCGATAACAAGGCTATGATACCTGGCAGCTTGGAATGGGCTGCAAAATAGTCATAACAAAAGTAGTGCATGAGAGATGGAAGTTGGCTGCTTTCAGATCAAACAGGCATCTTCATTTAAATTGGTAAACAGAAAAAGATCCTGAACCTAATTTCAAAACTGTTGGTTTGGAATAAGGCGTATTCAAACATTTATGAGCTCGACAGGAGTAGGCATAGACAAGAAAGAAGATTTTAGGTAGCTTTAGATTTTACAATCATTTTTGTTTGACAACATGAAAATATTGAAAACTTCATTGCTTAAATCAGATGCTCAGGAAACCAAATCACTTCTCTCCCACTCCTCCCGAGTTTCCCCACAACAAAAGAAAACATAGAAAAGAAATATTTCATATTCCATGAGGTCAAATCTAGTATATTTCATATTCCATGAGGTCAAGTCTGATGGCTTTCTTGCAATTAGTCCTCCGCTGCATCTTTTCTTAACGCAAGCATTTACCAAATGTTATAAAGTGACTATGAAAGCAATTACCACCACTACACCACAATGTTGCATCTATCTGGTTGCACTGAGCCACTGAGAAACCATCTGATGATCCATATTTGGGAGATTACAAGAAACTCAGCACTATATAATATGTGAGACTGGATTTTATAGTTTCATTTGCAGGCAAACGAATACCAGCAAGAGGCAACCAAAAAAAGATTACATCAGAGTAGCAAATTTCAGCAGGATCATTATAGCTAGAAAGAAGCATTTTGGAACTTGGATGATGATCTTTATATGCTTACCTTTTCAAACAGTATAAGAGATACAATATCTTAGTCAAAATTTAAAAGTAAGAATGCACCATAGAGGCACAGAATATGCACTAGCAAGAACCAAAAACTGTTATAACAAAAACAAAAACAAAAAAATAGAAACGATCTCATATAAATCTGCATGCGACCTTACTTTGGTAAACCAGAGAATAGAGTGCCATCTAAATTTTCATCATAATAGACAAGGGAGCTTTTCCCATGTACAACACCAAAAGGAGACCGTACAATTTTCCCTGCAGATCAATAGGAATGTAATTTTGTAAGAAACTGAGATACAAAAATATTATCATATTCAAGAATCAACCTCCAAAAGCCTCTCCAATGCACTGCAAGCCCATACAAACTCCAAACAAAGGTATGGAAGGGCCGAGCTCCAGAACAGTTTGTAAGGAGATCCCTGAATCTTGAGGCATACCTTTACAAGATGGCGGCAGAATCAATATTCATGGAATATTATAGACAACAATTATCAAAACTCAAAGGCACTCACCAGGCCCTGGGGAGATAAGGATCCCTCTAGGATGCCTCCTGTAAAATCAAGTGAATAACCATCAGCTATATAAAGTAACTTTGTGCTATTATTGATAAGTACATAAACAAACCAACCTATGAAATAATTCATGATGGCACAGTTACTAACATTTTGATTTCCTCTACAGTGATTTCATCGTTACGATGCACCTCAAATCTGGCTCCCAGCTCTCCAATATACTGCACTGACAAACAGATGTGTTTAAGTAATATTGACTCATATTATAGCTATTCGGCAGTTGATTCACAACTAGACATTATCTGTAGTCTCTACAATGGCACAACATAGCTAGAGCTCACATAATGCCTAGGAATATACTGCCGAATGGTGAACAAGTTCAAATAGATATATAAATTTAATTTCCAGGATAGCTAGGAATTAAAGAGCCAGTATTGAGTCTTAAAGACATCAATATGGAGCACTGAACCAGAAGCATTGTAATATGAGTAGGCACTAAGATTAAACCGACCTTTCTAAATTTTCATTAACTTTAGATTTCAAGTTCCATGTTTGAACAGAATCAATCAATCTTTTGTCATCTTAAAAAAATAGCACTCAACCGGCAAACATTAATATAAATATATCTTGAACTGAAATAGTTGTCCAGTGTCAGTAACATGAACTTAGCTAACGTAATTACCTGACATGATTTTGGATTCTTTTTTATATTATCACTTTATCGAGAAAGGAAATGTTTGAAGAAAGTCTGAAATAAAACAAGGTTGTTGCAATCTGCAATCTGTTTACACTGAAAAAGCAATACTGATGAAAATAATAATACTAGCAAGAGATAAGGGAAGAAAAGACGATAGGGAAACAGAAAGAAAGAAAGAGAACTTTGGAAACACAAGGACATTAAAGACACGATCTTTTAAGTGAATGTCTACTAACTTTAAAATTAAACAATACCTGGCATAAATTGTAAGTAAAGCTATCATAGTTATCAATAACAATGATCGCTTTTGAATCCTTTTTTTCCCCATCAATAATACTCCCTCCATTTACTGCCGCAGCTTCTATTGGAGCAATCAAATTTTGCCTCCTAATTGCTCCAGCTCCATTTCTTAATTTCGAGAAATCTGAAAAAAAAAGCGAATTAAAAATGGGAAATTAGTATCTTATTTATCACCATTAGAGCACAATTCAATCTAAAATGACCCACAGAGCACTGCAAGAAAGAATCAGGGCCCAGAAAAGGGAAGAAATTGGAGAAAAAGAGAAGTCCTTTGTCCATCTCCATAGTCCAAAAGAACGCGAAATCAAAGAGTCCATCCCAAGAGCCGCAAACTTATACCAAGAATCTAAAACGCTAAAAAGGAGTGATCTTTGAACGGAAACAGATCGCGTCATACTTGGCGTTTCCCAAACAGCGGAGAAGGTGGTCTGAGATCGAAAATGAAGCGGGTGCGAGGTTAGGGTTCTTGGGTCGAATTGGACTTTTGGGAACAGAGATTGGAGAAGAGAGGCCATGAGAGGGGGAGAGAGAGAGAGATAGTACCGTAGTAGTTAAAGTGGACTTCTCTTTTCTTCTCTCCTTTCTCTTCTCTCTTTTCAGTTGGTGAACGGTTTCGTCCGTTACGAAAACTCGAGCGAGTCCGACTTCCGGCTTAATTAGCGCTGACGGTAAATTCTGCTAGTCCATTTGAACAAAAAATTCTAAGGCGTTGATTGGTTCGTGAATAAGAATTTTTAAAGATAATTTTATGCACATATTTTAAATATAAATTTAAAATATTTATTATTTATTATTTGACTGTAAAGTATACATAATTATATTAAATAAATTATGTAAAAATTTATTTTTTTATTTACTAAAATATAAATAAGTATGTTAATTATAAAAATCTTGTTTAGACGTGCATCATTTTATCCCACTCTTTTATCTATGATAAAATTTTATGTATAAAATTATTATATAACTTATATAAAGTTTGAACTAAAATATGTATAAACAAGTATTTAATTATAAATATTATTTTATGTACAAATTAAACACCATCTTAAATTTTAATAATAAATTAAGATTTTTAAAAAGTAAGTGCATCTATATCTTATATTAGAGGTAAATTTTTTATATTTTTTAATGAAATAGAATTATATGAAAAATACCCCAATTATACTGATATAAAAACTTAAAAGGCATACAATCTCCTGAATACATACCCATTTCACTTTATTTATATGTATATAAAGAAATGCGTTTCTCAACTACCGTGAGGAACTCGTGAGGCCCGCAGCAGCCGCTATCCGTAACGGCCCCTTATAGGCCCACTTCGGCCCAACGGACTATATAAATTTCCAATCCACCGTCCGTTGATTCCGTCACTCGCTTCTCAACCGTCCATCTGATCTATCTCTCTTGCGTCCGCATAAAATTCTGTGTGCATCCGTCTGTACCCCCACCAACCTCTCATCTCCGCGAATCTTCCCTCCAAGATCCGTCTCACTCTCTCATATCAACACCGCCGGTAGAAGCGTGCCCCGCAATCCACCGCACTCCTCTTTCTCTCTCTAGAAACCTTAGATCCGATCACTGCTGGCCTTCTTCCATCTTTATTCGATCCATTCTTATCCCGATCGATTCAAGCATCCGCAATTCCAACTCACATTGATAGCATCTGGAGTGATGAGTTCGGATTAGGCAGTGCTCGGGCAATGGCGGCGGCGTTGGTTGGAGGCGGCGGCGGAGCTTTGTTTGACGAGAGAGATGGGTTCATCACGTGGCTGAGAGGCGAGTTCGCGGCGGCGAACGCGATCATCGATCAGCTCCTCGGCCACCTCCTGGCGATTGGCGAGCCCGGGGAGTATGATCACTTGGCAGCGTGCGTCCACCAGAGGCGGTGCCACTGGACGCCGGTGCTCCACCTGCAGCAGTTTTTCCCGGTCTCCGAGGTCGCGTTCGCCCTGCAGCAGATCGGGTGGAGGCGGCAGCAGAGGCATTTTGATGGGCCTAAGGGGAAGGATGGGAGGAGGGCAGGGTTCGGGTATCGCCATGGAAGCCACGGTTCGCTGGCCTTGGCTTCTTCCATCCGTAATGCGGATGGGAAGAGTTCATCGGATTCTGTTCTGGAGAAGAAGGGTGAGAATGGATAAATTCCCTACTAAGTTGTCCCCTTTGTTGTTTCTATCTTACCCTAAAGGTGTTTCTTAAATTAGTTTCATAATGTATTACATGTTGTAGTTTTTTGCTACGTTTCAGATAATACTGCGTCTGATAAGTCGCCAAAAGATCATTATTTGACACTATTGCTGTTTTAAACATAATTAATGTCAATAATCTTGGTGATGTGCTGATAGTATGCAATTTTTGTGGACTGAACTTGTGGAATGATCAGGATGATACTATTGGCTAACACATTGTCAAATGCAGGCTGTGAGATTCCTAGCTCTGATGCAAATGATAGACCAAAAGGAGGAGAAAACTTTGTTGCAACTGAGTGCAGTAAGTTCGAGACTGCTGTTATGGATGGTAAAGAAGCACCAAGCCTCAGAGGTATGATGTTGATACCTCATCTACTATCAACTTAATGGTATTTTATAGAAAGTTCTGTTTCTGGTGGTTTACCATCAGTTTGGATGCATTTTGAAGGCTTTGTCATCAAAATCACATTTTAGTTAACATAATCTTGGTTAGCTACAAATGACATTATCAATTTACTGCTCAACATTTGGATTTATCTGTTGTCTGTGATCTTGTATTCAATGGTAATATGGTATATTGGTACTCTTTTAGTGTATCTTATCATAAAACTTTGCTGCAAAAGCAATTTGTCTTTTGTTTGTAAAAATCTGTCTTTTAATTTATATCAATTTTAAGTTCTAAATAACTTGTTCCCTACTACCTATTGCAAAATCTGTAAAATACTCATTCTGCATTCCTTTTCCATTCACCTCAAAATTCTTATTAGTTTTTCCTGCTCTTCCGGTTCAATCCTTATTCTGCTCCAAATGATGAATAGGTTGGTTCCCGTACCAATTTTCAATCTATTAAGGGATGTTGGTGAAGTATACATTATCTGCCTTGTCCTTCAGATATATATATATATATATATATATATATATATATATATATATATATATAATCAACTTGTGAGGTTTATGCTTTACATTGTTCTGAATTTATTAGAAGTGATAGATGCATGAACCATTGAGGTCTTCTGCTAATTCTTATCACAGAAGCCCTCCATCTTATAAGTGCAGTTCAGTTAGAAGTTTGAAGTTTTAGATGGTACAGTGATTTTTTCTCTTCTGAGTTCTGAAAAACTGGCTTTATATTTCGAGAAAAATCAAATGCAGATAATGTTTTGAACATTCACATTATTTTAGATGGACCAAACAAGCTAGTATAGATTTTTGTTTTCATGAATAGGACATATAGCTTTAAGCTTATTATACTAACTAAATTTTGTCAAAGCTTACTGGTAAGCAATCACTCACAAATTATGACAACTTACTTCTTGATCTAGTTCATTGGTGGTTGATTATGATCTTTACTTTGTAAACCACTAGCACTCTTTTCTACGGTGACAGGAAGGTGTTGCAAGTTGTGTTGAGAACAGTCATAAGGTTGTGCAACAGTTGCACCCTTTATTTTGCATAGTTTGGTATTCTGTTTTCTTCTATGTGCTGGGTGTGTTATCATGCTCTTTATCATTTTCTTCTCTCGACTGAGACATATATTTGACAAGATCTGCAACTTATTGATAGCATTCCTGTCATTTTGGTCATCTTAGTTGTTTAAAAAAGGTTATACTTTAATTATTGACTTATTTTTCTTCTAATATATTTATTATCTAGAGGGTAGCAGCGATTCTATTCCTCAAGTTAGTGATGATATGAATTCAGATTCAGATGGAAACAAGAAACAAATCCCCACTCCCAAAGATCTTGTGGCTAACGAATTAAATGATGGCAAGATGGTATGTTTGTCTCATGTCATTCGAGGAACACAACTCAAATATCAAAAATAGATGGTTTTCTATGTAAGACAGCATTATCTATCTTATGCTGTTTCTTAATCTTAGCATAAATTTACTGCTGTAGGTTAATGTTGTTGAAGGGCTTAAGCTCTATGAGGAATTAGTGGATATAACGGAGTTGAACAGGCTTCTTTCATGGGCAAACGAAATGAGAGCTACTGGTCATCAAGGAGATTTTCAAGGTAAGTCAGCTATTGATGTGTCATCTGCCTTGTATATATGATCCGGTGCCACCTGTTCTCTGGTGATTCAAAATATGCTTTCATTGTGACTCTAAATTGTTTTGAGCTATTTCTTGTGGTTAAGATGCACATACATATTTTTGCTGTATAGTTTCCTATTGTCTTTGACCTTTGACGAATGATGTCTGCTTTGTTTCCAAATATGTCAGATTAAACTGTTTGGATGCCCTCCTGTTGCAATTTTTAATTGGTCGAATGAATTTTCTTCAATAAATCAAATTCAAGTTCTTTTTCTACTTTTCATTTTCATGATGAAAGCAGGGCAGACAATTGTGACAATGAAAAGGCCAATGAGGGGTCATGGAAGAGAAATAATTCAGTTGGGCATTCCCATTTTTGATGGACCTCCTGAAGATGAAAATAGATGTGATACATCTAGAGGTATGTTAACCATCCTCTAGGGAAGTTGCTTGTACTATACACTCATTGCAGTTTTTTGGTGAAAAAATTCCATGGACCTTAAACCCATAAATTATAGAGCGGAAGGTGGAAGCCATTCCTAACTTAATGTGGGATATGCTTGATCGCTTGGTTCAACTGCAAATTTTACCAGTCAAACCGGATTATTGTATTATTGACTTCTTTAATGAGGTGATTAGCTCTTTCAACATTTAGGATTGTTATGAGAAGCTTGGAATACAGCCTGATTTGATTTTGTGTTCTCATATTTAGGGGGATCACTCTCATCCTCATATGTGGCCAACTTGGTATGGTAGGCCTGTTTGTACATTATGTTTGACCAATTGCGACATGGTCTTTGGACGAGCAATAGTGATAGATCACCCAGGAGATTACAGAGGCTCTCTCAAGTTATCTCTGCCAATGGGGTACATTTTCTTTTTCACCTATATATATGATCATATCCTGTACAATAACTACAGTTTGAGAGAAACATTCCCTGTACATACTGGTCAGTATTTTTTTCTTTTTCAATTTTTTTTATTATTATTATTTTCTTTCTAAGGGTTTCATGTTCATTTCTGCAAAAATTGATTTATGTTTAGTGAAAGCTGATTTAAGTAAACAATCAGTATGCTGCTTGCTGTTTGTTTGTATGCAAGAAAACAAGGTCTAATCTTCTGTTTTGCTGACTGCTGCATCGAACTACTGGATTGGTTTGGCCAGCTTTACTTTTTAGCCCTATGTGATTATGTTAATTAATGGTTAGCTATCTAATTGTTTGTTAGCAATTCTACCAAGAAGTGTCAGCTAGGCAAGACCATCTAGAGTTTGGTTAAAGACATAAACAAAAATAGAAGTGGAAAAAGCATGTGCATAGTGCATTGAAGAATGCTTACTGTGTCTCATCTGGTAGATGTTAATCAATCATCAGGAACTAAATTTCTGCCAGTAATTTTCTAGAGTCGTATGGGGCACACCTAAGAACTTTTATGTAATGCAAACGCAGCCCTATAGGTCACTGATGTGGATAACTCATTATACTATTTCTTAAAATAAGTTGTATTATAAACAATGCTTGCTTAGTATATTTTCAAATTTCAACATGCTTCTGGGATATTAGGTATCTCAAGAATTTGATGAGCTTGACATATCATGTATTGCATTTCTTTTATTTCAGTATGGAATTAACAACCATAGACACACTAAAAATCTCATGACAGAAAATATTTGTCATGTAACAGAATATTTCTTGCAGTCAGATTTGCTTTAGTGATGAATCAATCTTCAGATCTTTCCTCTGTCTGAGCATTCTAACATATCCTGTCTTCTTCATCCATTTCAGGGCTCTTCTTGTGTTGCAGGGTAAAAGTGCAGATCTAGCCAAGCATGCCATCCCCTCCCTACTCAAGCAGCGTATACTGCTAACTTTTGGAAAGTCACAACCAAAGAATAATACATTCTCGGAAGATTTGCGTCAGACTTCCATTGTCGCACCTCCATCTTCACCTTGGATTGCGCCTGTGATTGTCTCAGGTCATCCATCAGGCTCAAAGAACTATGGAGTCAACCTCACTACTGGTGTCCTGCCAGCCCCGTCTATCCATCCTCAGCAACCACTCTTTGTCTCTCCAACCCTCGTAGCCACTGCAACGGTGCCTTTTCCTATACCTGTCCCGACACCAAACTCCCCAACTGGCTGGGCGATCGGAGCTCATCCACGACACTTCGCACCACGCCTCCCCTTTCCTGGCACCGGAGTCTTCCTGCCCCCAAGTGGGAGCTGCCAACCAACAACAGTTCAACAGCTGCCAGTGTCTCCCTCGTCGGGTGAACCTAACTCCCCCGGAGAGACAACTGATATCTCAGATGAGATGAGACTCAGACCCGAGTGTAATGGGAGTCCAAACAACAGCGACAGTGCTGGAAAAAGGACGGCTGCTAAGGAGCACTCTGGTGCTCTTAAGGTGGCGGCTAGCAAGTCTGTGCCTACTGCTGTTTAATAGAGGGAAAATAACTAGATATGAGAAGGATGAGAGATGTATTCTTTTGTAGCAGTAATGAGTAGTAGTTGGAGTATTGCAGTAATGCAGTTAGTTACACAGCAATTGTAAAGCGCAGCGGAGGATTGCTTGATCTCTTCTTTGTCATCCTTAATGTCAGCCGATATTTAGGACTAGATCAGTCTTAAATTTTGCAGGCACTCTGTAGCCGTCTATATTTTTTTCCATAAGTTTTCCTAAGTAATCCTTTTTTTTTTGTGGGTACAGCTGCATCAGAAAGGTAACAGCACTTGGGAGAGTGTTTGCTGGTATTTCAATGTTTAAAGGAGTTAAAAGAAAAATATAGCAGGTGTATCATGCCTTCCAAATTTTAGAAGCATTTATAGCCATTCCATATGAACTTCCAATGAAATGTCCACAATATTTAGTTACTTGCAGATTCCATTATAAATTTCAAATCAATGACTTTGGGAAACCTGGTCAAAATAGATGCTTTGACTCGGTATTATTTTATCCCCTCAACTATAAAATCATACAATCTGCCCCTGAATTATGTATAATTTTTATTTAGTTTATATTAATTTTAGAATAGTAGGCTGAGTCCAGATTATGTTATTAAGAAGTATGATAGAATTATATAATATGTTACACTACTTACCCTTTGTGCTGCCAAGTACTACACTTTAGATACTATAAAGATAATAGATGTACGCTTTTATAATTCAAGGGTTAAAGCGATATTAGGGGAGCAAAATATAATTAAACAACCCAACCCGAACCCGAAACTGAACAAAATTGGATCCAAACCCGAACACAGAACCGGGTCTGCGGGAGAAGCGGGCATCCGCTAGCTCAACTTTGTGCGGCGCTTGAAGCGGGCGTCCGCGAGCCGTCGTCCCTGCGGCCCTTTCGAGTTTCGTCCCATTTATTTCTGCTTCAAACCCTACAATGGAATCGGAAAAGAGAGAGAAAGAGAGAGATAGGTTGGTGGGCTCCACATAGCGGTCGGAATTGCACAACTTGAAACCATACCCAGATCGATTCATCCTTCTCCTTCTAGATTTGGTAATGCTCTAGTCTCATCTCGTGGATTTAGATTTGGAGTTGGATCTGATCGCATTGTGTCCTTTTGGCATCTCCCGATTGCATCTTTGAGCTAAAGATTTAATCTTCGTGCTGCAGTTTCTTCGTGAACGAAGCGTGAGAGATGCAATGCCTTTGTCCTTGAATTTTTTGTTCCGATTCATTTACTTGTGACCTGCATGTCCTTTTGTGATCTACTGTTAAATTGTTTGCCAATTTATCTGCCTTTTTTTTCATTAGATCGTCGTTTGGATTATTTTTTTAACTCTCGTTTGGTGGATCTGCACACTAGTCGGCGTTGGGTGGGTCAGTCATCTAGGAAATGGTTAATTGTCGCATGGTCGTGTGTTTGATATGTATACTTGTCATTATTGATTGGTGTGTGAAGGACTTTTATTGTTCATCTGTTTGTCGTGGGCTCGAAGAGCTCGAAGATCACTTTATCTGTCTTATAAAAATATCACGGGAATATGTTGCGTTAATAAGTTTGATCTTTGATGATGGGGTCGATCTAATTCAGCATCTGTTTCTCATCGCATTGATTCGTCACGCCAAGTGTTGATTTGATTCATGTGAGATTTCTGTTTATCTGAATCTACTAGTGACTTTTCTTGTTGTATCACGTGATTTGATTCAGCCTTATACTTGGCTTGCAATTGGAACATAGGAAATGAGAAACATTTTTGTTCCCTGAGATGTGAAATCTAGTTCTTTCCTATTCCTTTTTTTTTCAATAGTGACATTGATGTGATTATGCAGCTTGAGTTGATGGAAATTCATTGCAGGATTTGTTTGATCTGGGAGTAATGGAGGAGTCTTTCTTGTTCATTAAATGCCAAATCCCCTGCACTTTTAAGATTGATTAGCTGGAAGTTTGAGTCTTTGTATCCATTGAAACATTTTCTTTGACATATCAAGGATCGATCATCTAAGAAAATTCTGCCATCATATTGTGGTTTTAAGATGTATACCTGTTGCATTTAAGTGATACATGGAGGAATCTGTTTATTCATCCTGTTACCTGAAAACTGGTTTTCTTTCTTGGTCTTGTGTGAGAAATCTTTGTTCTTGAGGCTATCAAGAACTCAAATGAAACAAACACTCTCCCTCTCTTCATTTTTTATCCTCTTCATATTTACATATTGAATTCCTTGTCAAATATATTTTCAAAAAAAGACCATCAGAATAAATATTTTTAGTAAACACTGTATTTTTCACAAAATTTTACGATACTCTTCTGTCTCATTTTCTCGCCTTGCAGAGAACAATTGAAGGGCAAATTTGTCAAACACTATAATATTTCAAGACTATTTATACCAGATAGGTTTTTACTAAAATGTGAATGTGGGCCCATGCATTAATTGCGTGCATCTAATGATTCCAATCGTGTCCGAAAATCAAATCCTTTTGGTTGTATACTTGACAAGTAATTCATAGATAGCATTATATTTGGAAATAACATGCAACACAGGTGGTCTATTGCTATTGATAAACGTAATGATTGCTCTTACACAAGTATATCTCATGCACTTTCTCATACATATGGCATGAGCTTTTATCTTCAGTTCTCGTCAAATCTAAAATCGGTAATGTTTAACAGAGTTAGAAGATGGCAGATGCTGAGGATATTCAACCCCTTGTTTGCGACAATGGAACTGGCATGGTTAAGGTAGAAATTATCCTACCTCATGCTTCCTAAATTGTTTATTATGTAATTTCTGTAATTCTGCGAAGGCTTTATAATCACTTGGTGATTGGTGCATTCTGGTGGAAGCTTGAGCTTATATGGTCAAAAACTTGTGTCGATTCTTGATGTTCATGCTAACCAACCTTCCTTTTCTTGTCAATTTGCTGGCTAAAGCTTTAACAATGGGTCACACAACCTAATTATGCTTTCTTCTTTAGGCTGGATTTGCAGGAGATGATGCTCCTAGAGCTGTTTTCCCTAGCATTGTTGGTCGTCCACGTCATACTGGAGTGATGGTTGGCATGGGGCAGAAAGATGCATATGTTGGGGATGAGGCTCAGTCTAAGCGTGGTATTTTGACTCTTAAGTACCCCATTGAGCATGGTATTGTCAGCAATTGGGATGACATGGAGAAGATATGGCATCACACATTCTATAATGAGCTTCGTGTGGCCCCAGAAGAGCATCCTGTTCTTCTCACTGAGGCGCCTCTCAACCCCAAGGCTAATCGTGAGAAAATGACACAAATTATGTTTGAGACCTTCAATGCTCCTGCTATGTATGTTGCCATCCAGGCCGTCCTCTCCTTGTATGCTAGTGGTCGCACCACAGGTTAGCAAATCCATAATTCATTATCTTTCTTCTCTTAAAATCATATGCTGAGGAAGAAAAGTCACTTTTTTGTCAGATTATTGATTGATATATTCTTGTAATTGTGAATGATTTTCTGCGAGATGTGACAGGGACTGGAATGTATAAGCAAATTATATGCTAAGGTTGGGTTTTGTTGGTTGCAACTGCCAAAGAAAGCCTTTTTACGGATATCTCATGTTGAGTTCATTATCTTATGATCTGCAATGTGTACATTGCTGGATAGATCGTTAGGAACTTAGGATTCATCTCATCTCTGAGATGCACTTTTTTTTTCTTGAAAATGGTATTATATTCATTGCTGACATCTTAATTTGAAACCTGTTAATCTTTTTTGTTAGGGTAGCATGTATGTGTCCTGATGTGTCTCTGGATCTTTCAATTTTTTACTGTAGTATCATGATGACTCTGTTTACTAAGATGATTTTGAAAGCTTAAAGGCTGAGAATATTTGCATAATGATTTCCATTATACACAAGAATTTCTGAAATAGTTTTTGCTTCTTGTATCTTTCTTCAGTACTTATCTGTCAAAAGGTGGTTTTGCTTTTTAGATCAAATGCACTGTAGTGACTTCATGCATCCTTTTTGCTTTTGGATGCGTGCTTATCTAGGTATTGTTCTGGACTCTGGGGATGGTGTCAGTCACACAGTTCCTATCTACGAAGGATATGCACTTCCACATGCAATCCTTCGTCTGGACCTAGCCGGACGTGACCTCACCGATGCTCTCATGAAGATTCTCACAGAGCGTGGCTATTCCTTTACCACTACAGCTGAGCGTGAAATTGTGAGAGACATGAAGGAGAAGTTGGCATATATTGCCCTTGACTATGAGCAGGAGCTTGAAACTGCCAAGACCAGCTCATCTGTGGAGAAGAGCTATGAGCTACCTGATGGACAAGTGATCACAATTGGTGCTGAGCGATTCCGTTGCCCAGAGGTTCTTTTCCAACCATCCATGATTGGAATGGAAGCTGCAGGCATCCATGAGACGACCTACAATTCCATAATGAAGTGTGACGTCGATATTAGGAAAGATCTTTACGGAAATATTGTTTTGAGTGGTGGATCTACCATGTTCCCTGGAATTGCTGACAGAATGAGCAGGGAGATCACGGCACTAGCACCAAGCAGCATGAAGATCAAGGTGGTGGCTCCCCCAGAGAGAAAGTATAGTGTCTGGATTGGAGGCTCCATTTTGGCATCACTCAGCACTTTCCAACAGGTATTGTGATATTACTTAAAACTGCAATGCTTACTAATTACATGCCTGAGATGTATAGCACATTATGCGCACTACGCCTTGAGAAATATAGCATAGAGATGATAATAATGGGGCACTATTTGGGATACAACTTGGTACTAATTGTTACTCTTAAGACATAATTGTTAGTGTCAGTCCATCTTAGAGGATGCAAATAGATTTGAGTCCTAGCAAGGTGCTAGGCATGTTGAGCGAAAAGCCAAAAACTGGAACTTCAGAGGCATTTGTTTGTGAATGTTGAGGCTCCTAGTGACAGGAGACATAGGTGATAGGCCCCTTTTGGGTTATACTAATGCTTTAACTTAAAGCATCTGAAAGGCCATTATAATTCAATAACCTTTGGAAGTTGCATGTGTGCTGCTTTTTTTTTGTACCATTTTCTTGTTGTGCTGACAAATAACACACAAGAATTCGTCTTGATTTCAGATGTGGATTGCTAAGGCTGAATACGATGAGTCTGGCCCGTCTATCGTGCACAGGAAATGCTTCTAATTAAATGAGTCTAGGATTCAAGTCAAAGGGAACGATCTCTCTCTTGTTTGGACGATCTTCTTTTATTTCGTTCTTTTGCTACTGTTTGTTTCATTGTGTGGACAAATTTTCAGTCAACCCGTTCGTTATTATTCTTGTGAAAAACTTGGAACCGTTGAATTCGTGGGGTTGCTTATGAATCTCTGTTTTGAGTTCCAGTGATCCAGTGTCCTATAATTTTCTTCCATACTAAATGATCCTATTAGAAGACGGACATTTGGGGGAAATCCACTGTAATGATAAAGCTTGCCACTATGCATCGGAAGTTTGCAGGTTCCAGTGACGAAAACAACCTTGCAGATTCCGGCTATGAAATTAATGTGCATATATTTTGCCTTCCAGACTGTAAGCAGTAGAAGCCTAGTGAAAATATTTGCCTTCCTCAATGCTGTTTGATTTTCTCTCAGGAGTTTTGGGCCTTCGAAGCCTACTTGACATCATTCTAGATGTAACAAAAATCTTATTTTGAGATCTCTGTGTTATTCTTTTTTCCTTTCACTTAATCTGAGATTCTTTTGGAGAATTTTTAAAAGAGATAATTTTCTTTTTACTCCCTAAATTATCATTCTTTTTCATAATGACTCTTTAAATATATTTTTTTGTTAACTTTTCATAAATTTCCTCAAACCAAACATTAAAAAAAAAAGGAAATGGAAAATTAAATAAAAAGGTTAGTTTTCATACATTTCCTCGGATTCTTTAACGCACGACATCGACATGTTCATGACCACCATCTCCACCGTTTGCATACAGCATACCCATTCCTATTCCTATTGATGCATTGATACAAGTGCCACTACTTTCCTTATCCATCTATCTCATTCCAGTGCCAGATCTTTGATGAATAATGGAGGGCGTATCCAATTCGACCACGATATATTCACCAATCATCACACTCGCCATCCAATCCTCTCGCCAGTTTTTTATTTTTATTTTTTGGGTTCTAGCAAAAGGATGATGATATCTTGAAGTAATTCCCAAATCCATTGGCTCAATCAATACAAAAAAATTGGTACAAAAACGTCCCCAGATTCCACCAACAGAACGAACAGAGGGAATCAAGCTGTTCATATTATTTAATCCATGCCCATACAAAAATAGTTCATGTGCAACCCTGCTCAATGTCAGCATAAGACAAGAGGATAAGATGAGTGAGTGAGAGAGAGAGAGACAGAGAGAGACAATGAGGGCTCCTGAGTAGGCTCAATGGCTCATCACTTTCTACTATTAATTCTTCCTTTTTCTTTAATGGCCTCTCTTGTCATTGGCTTGTCAAAGAACCAAACATAGCTTTTCTATATGTATAAAGGTAACAATAATGGTGTGTTAACTGTATAACTGAGCTGGAAAGTTAGATGTTGTGAAATATGTCATGAGAAATAAATGACTCAATGAATTAATCCACTAAAGTAGGGACCTAATTTTCATTTTAAAATAGTTTATCTAAGATAACGGGCTTGAAAACCCATAAAAATTTTCCCACCATCCCAAATAAAATAAAGGGAATGTAATAAATTTGGCATGAGTTATCAATGGGATAGTCATACAAGCCATTTGTATTAAAAAGTTCTTTAAATTTTGGTATATAATAAGATTGAGCTATTAGAAATTGAGTATCAATTTACATAGGATACGTGTGCAAGAATCAAAATTTTATAATTTTAAGAACTGAGAATTTTTTTTTTTTTTTGTTGATGTAAATACCCTTAATGACTTGACGAGAAATGCCAAATTAGTTATCATGAGGTAGAATTTTGCTTGACAACATAATTAATTTGCATATCCTACATTGGATTATTTATTGTCTCCTAATAGTTTCCACCTCATAAGACAGTCAAGATTGTTAAGAATTCGGTATGGAAGTTATTTGTTTTCTTTTGTGGGAGGCCCACCTGTGTATAAATTATAAAGGAGAGAGGGAGTCTTATAAAATATTAAAGATAAAATAAAAAAACTCCAATCATGTCATATAAAAAAAGAACTTGATAGGATCATAGGAGGAGCCTTCCATTCTTTGGATATTTCTTATCCTGAGACCTAATTGTTGGCGACTACTATCTTGAAGATAATATCAATGAAATAATTGCAAAAAGAATTCATCAGGAAAGCTAGTTTTAGCTCCCAAAAAGGAACATAATATATATTTTCCAGATTTCAGTTGCAAAAAAGGATGCCCTTTTCAAAATTTACTTTTCCCCAAGGCCCAAGGTACATATTTGCAAGATCGTCATCTAAATTGCTTTCACTTTGCCGATCTCAAATAAGGTCCATATCCACAAATGTGGGTTTTGAGCAAAATAGGACAAAAATATTTCAGGGATGATTCAGTTCAGCCATAGATTTATAGTCCCTATGACTCTGAGAAGAGCTAACTCCCTTAAGAGCACCTGAGAGAATAAAAAAATATTTAAAAACCACGATTTCTTAGACCTAACTCTTAATTTACACTAAGGGATGGTAAACCCAATACTTAAAAAAAAAAAAAAAAATATATATATATATATATATATTAAATACTCTAAGGTGGACCCCAGTATGAGGAGTTTAAAATTTTCAAATTAAATAAAATGGTGGTGGGAAACTAAAACCGAGGGAGGAGGGGGCATTTGCAACCCAACTTCGATCCGCTACTGTGGATATCGTTTTCCGTTACCTTCAACCAATCAATAGCATTGTTTGGATTGACTATAAACGCCAAACTATATATATATAATGTGAGATAAAGAGAAGCACAATTATTTTGGACGATTCCATGAGAGACTTGCATTAGCCATTTTGGCTTTTCATTAATGGGCCATTTTATAGAAGGAATTATATTTTACTCAAAAAGAAATCAAACAAATTAACTGACACAAAATGGATTGCTAGCCCCAAGTAGATTAATCAAAGCAGCAACAAATAATAGGACTAATACATGGGTATATATGACACCCTTATTTCATATAATTTACCCACCAGTCTTCATCCTACCCTAATTAAGGGGATTTCAAACACACAATTCAAGCAACAATATATAAAATCTACATCCTCCTCCACTGCTAGTATTCACATGTAGAGCTCTTCATGCTAGTGATCAATCCATCCTTCTACATTGCAGGATGAGCCTCATTGCCAGACTTGGTCATGGTCCATCTGTATAAAACATGCCCGAATACATCGTAGAACGCAATTGCAGCTTCGGATTTCGTTAATTGAAGAGACATGAACCCTTGCCCGTCGTGAAAGAAACGAAGTGTGTCGGAGTTTGGCCTATAAACTCCCCTCCATGCCTTCGAGCCTCCTCCGCTTGTTAGGTATTGGATCGGACTACTCACGTAAACAAAAATATATAAATAAATAAATAAAAATAAGATTTTAAATCTCAATGTGTGTGCGCGCGAGCGCGCCATCATAGATTCATAAATCAATGGAGGCTGCTCACCTGTCATTGCTGCTAATGTGCTCAAGGCAGTGATCATGTCCATTGACATACAAATCTACTCCGTTGGCCTGCACATACATGTACAACTTACAGAGCTTAGTTGCATACTATTTCAAAGATTTAGATTAGGAAATGTATAATTCATTACCTTGAGGATTGGAAGAATAAATTGAAGAAGCTCAGGGGTGTCTCCATGTTCACTAACACTTCTCATAGTATGATGTCCTACAACAATCTTCCATGTTGCAGTGGATTTCTTCAATGCATCGTCCAAATCCTAATAACAACATCAAAAAACAATCAGATTATGCTTCCAAGAATTCATAGGCATAGCAGATTCTTTGAATACCTTCATAAGCTTAGACATATAAATCTCGCGAGGAGCGACGTTCCTCCAATCGTAGCTATGGTCTTCGGGATCGGTCCAGTACTTCTCGACGAACGGATTCGTATCCACAAAGAAGAAATCCGCAATTTCTAGTACAATGACAATGATAGAATAGAGAAAAGTTATTAATGTTACAATCTGCATATCATATGACTAAGAGTTAGAATGGAGTGCTAGCTCTTCACCTGCATTAAGAAGAAACGATCTCATGCAAATAAATCGGCTGTCCATCTTTTGCAGGACAGGGCTCAATTGAGCTAGAACATCTCCCCTGTAGTCATGATTGCCCAAAACTAAACAGAGAATGAATCAATTAGAGGTGGTTTTTAAAAGGGTCATAGAATGATTGATCGAGAAATATTAACCTACCGGAGTACCAGGGCTTTTGCAAGCTCTTTGCAGTATATACATTGCAAAATGACTCCTCGAAATTGTTATCTTCGAGGCCGGTGAGCCCGTTTTCGTAGAAATTATCTCCGGTGGAAATAACAAAGTCTATGTCGAGCTTCTCCCCAATTCTTCCCATCTGTAATCATACGATCTTGATTTTAATTACACAAATCAATCGATAGCAACAGTTACTTCTGATGTTTTGTCCAAATAATTGATCGGCAAGTTTCACGTGAAAGGGATGTCGACTTTTGAAACCCCAATACGAATTTTGCTATTATATTAGGACAAGCAATTATTCGAACAGTACAGCCAACTAGTCAGCCCTCTGTTGTTTCCAACTACTCAAAAATTGACAATAAGAAAAGCCCAACAATAATCATACACCCACTATTCCTCCTTTAAGGAATTTGTCTGCCATACTCCACGGATGATGGATGGTAGGTAACTTGCAATTCTCAAACTTCTTTTGTTGCATCTCTTATCATTGCTTAAAATGTAAACAAATAAATTGATAGATCGATTGACAAAAAGAAAGGAAAAGAAGAGAAGAAAAGTTTTTTTTTAAAAAAAACCTGAGTTGCAACTTGAGATTGGTTGTACTCGCCTCGCCTACCCCAGTCACCGATCACGAGGGCGCTCAGAGACCGGCCATTCTTTGGCGAATGATCGAGACTGGTGAGCTCCGCCGAAGAAGGAATAGATCGAAGTAAGAGGGAAGCCGCGACGAAGAAGAGAACCAGAGCCATGGTCGCCGAGAAGAACTTAGCCATGGCTCCGGATACTTAGGAGGAGGAGGAGGAGTTTTTTTTTTTTTTTTTTTTTTTTTTTTTTTTTTGCTTTTAAAGATGAGAATAGCGTAGAACACGGAGAACTGCAGCAAAGAATGCAGTACTATATATAGGCCACCTATTAAGGGGTGGGAGGTGGGGGTGGCCAATAGGATAGCACTTATTTTTTTTTAAACTTTTGTCAGATAAGACCCCCGGTTTTATAAAAAGACGAGGATTTGGCGTGCGTTATGAGGAAATCGAGGAGGGTGGAATGCGAGGAAGGGGGTACCCGTAAATAGTAAAAAAGCGTGGTAGGGGATTGAGAATGCCCCCCAAGTTCCTCGACCTCCCATTGCCGGTTGACCCGGTTTCCGTGGGCCGGCGCTTACCTCCGTGGACTCCTGGGTGTTGGACGGTGGCCGGTAGACTCCGGTGTGTCGTTTGAATAGTGGAGGCGTAGGTTAAGATAAAGGAGTTTGGGAGGTACAAGAGAGGAGGCGGTAAAAGTGGCGTTATTCGTTTGAGAATATTCGACGGATATTTGGGGTATATATAAAAGGACGCTATGAGAATATTCTCTGGATTCCATTCTAATGTGCTAACTGGAATCTTTTGGATGTTTGAATAATTGGATTAGACCCGTATCCACTTTAAATGCCTCTTCGTCATCATACTAAGAAAATTCCATGATGGCTATTAATTGGCCAGAGATGTATAAAGTGTTATCCTAATAAAAAGAGTCAGAAATTTTTTATTTTCAACGATCTACTTTTAGGTAGGTGCTCCAATTACTCCACTATAAAATTACCCATGAAATATACTAGTATCATTTTTTTAGTTTGAAGGGCAGTGTATTAATTATTTTATATAGCATTCTTTTAAATGCTACGTAACCAGGATACCCTACGTACCACGCTTTCCAACTCTTAATTTATCATTTCGTGGATTCCAACGGTGATGATACGTGGGCATTACGTGCTTTACGTATAAGAGACAGAGAGAGAGAGAGAGAGAGAGAGAGAGAGAGAGAGAGAGAGAGAGAGAGCAATGCATTGCACGTCACTTCAAAATTGAGACGAAAACATAAAGTATTCCTCTTCGAAAATAAATGTTGCCAGAAGACATCTATTTTGTACGCAGAACAAGCGGGCAATGCACTTTACTGGGCTGTCGCTAAAATTGGCCCAAATATTTAAACCTAGGGCCCAATTAAGCCCAATAGTAGTGATTCCCTGCAATGCAGCGTGCATGAAAGAAACTCATGCCATCTGGGCTTCTGCATCTTGGGCCGGGCTGAAATAGATATCCCTGCAACGCAGGATTTTGTGCTCCTGGGCCTAAGAGCAGGTCGAACTGGTGATTCCCTGCAACGCAGTATGTACAAAGTTGCTGCAATTGAGATGGATTAGTTGGTCTGCTCTGGGCCGGGCTGTTATACGGGCTGGATTTAATGCTGGGCTTGTCGGTCTTAGGGCGGATAGATCTGGTGATTCCCTGCAGTGCTGCATGCATTGAATGCTGCAACTGAGCTTCTTCGTCTTGGGCCGGAATTTAACGTGGGCTGATGAGGCTACATTTCGGGTTTGCGGGTCGGGCTTCGGATCCCCTGACCAATAACAAAACTCCGATTGGTTCCATCTGGGGCTCGACCTAACTACTATTCAAAATTATCAACTAACAAGTTAAATTAAAACTTAGCTTTCCATAGTACCTATGTATTGAAGCAGTTGTCTTTTCTGTTTTGGCCCTGCATGTACCACACCCTCTGTTTGAAAATTTAAGTTTTGATAACTGTACTATTAACAATCTTCTATTCCATCAAAGGTGAGCCCAATAAGGACTATTTTTTATAACCCTTTCTCCTGCCTGCTTCTTTTAACTATGAAGTAGTCTAATAGAAAGCTTAGATGCTAATATATGTACTACTTAGTCTGGTATGCTTGGATCAGAATCAGACATGGCACAGTTCGGGATCACTGAAAGCAATTCCTTTATTAATAAACTGAAACTTGCGAAACTACTCTCTCAGCAATCAAAGTTTATAGTTAGCCTCTTCATTTTTATAGTAGATACAATGACCAATGCCATACTAAATTAATCGATACGATAACGAGAAGACCGCGATGTGTCACAGCCACGATAAGAACGATGTGTGGATTTCTCATACAAGAAAATGACTTACTTATAGTACCTGGTTTATGTAGCTCCAAGTATCACTTTCATAAAAAAATTCTACTAGGATCAGAACAGATCCTGTTCTACATCATAGCAAGCAACTTGCTAATTACTAAAAGTGATCTCTTTCACCACAAACAACTTGTTCGTGATGTTTGATGGTAAGAGATTAATTACTAAATAAGTCATCTTAAAATTATCAGAAAGTTAAGGGATAGCAGCAGTCACTTAGTGTTATGATAACAAAAGGATGCTGTTCAATACTAACATCATATTCGTTGTTGAACGATGACATCTTTGAAAAGTAATAGAAGTTACTACTCAGAGGTCAAGAATTTTTCTTTTTCTTTTTCTTTCCTAATCCTTTTCTGTTCCTAATCCAAAGACGATTTCAACAGTTTATGGTTCTGGTTTAATACGCATCATTGCCTCAAGCCATTAGGATTCCTTAGGCCCTACCATTGTGTTTGATGGATTATATTTTATGTAACCATTCTTTTACTTATCCAATATTCAGTTTGAAGCTTGACATATCTTGTTGTATTCATATGTGACTTTTGAGTTTAATAGACAGCTACTATAATCTTTCAATAAAGAAATTAGAAGTTTTAGGAGTAAAAATATTATGCGATGTCTGTTATGCTACATGTCCTTTAGAATTGGGAACGAGAATATTAATAAATTAATTCTCAATCTATGTAATCTTTCAGGAATAAATCAGGGAATCTGTCACTAGCATACCAGGGTTTTGAAATGTTTAATATCGAAATATGAGGAGAGCTTAACGAAATTTATGCGAATTCCAGATAACGAGATAGATTACGTTATAATAAAAGGAAAGAAATTATAACAGAAGAAATGAAGTTAGATCAGTAGTAAAACATATTAATGGACAGAAACATCCTTCTTTTTCCTAACAGCAGGTAACTATTGATGATGATAAGGTTGGAAGTATCATGGATTGTCTTCACATATGTCATCGAATGGTTAATTTATGGCCAATTATTCAACTCTAGTTTGTCTTAGCTTATACCATTTGGAGGCATTAATCGGTTCTGTCGGATTTTGTTATAAAAGAAGCAAGTGGGTATTCTTTAGAGAGGATGGAGCCAAAAACAATGAGGTCATGATATAAATTGCATCCTCTATACACTCCTCAGAACCATGAGGTCAACTTGGATGCATATTAAAAATGTACTGTACTATTTGGCTCCTCTCAGATGGTAGCTTCCTATAAATTAGGTACATCTAAATTGCATTACAGTCAATATGGCTTGTTTATGCAAATTATGAAGGAAGAGCTACTTATTTCTTATAGAGTAGCACACAGAAAGATTTCTGTTAAGTTATCGACAAATTTGCAGGAATCGAGGAATCTCTGCATATCAATGGGTATATATGATTCCTTAATAGTCTGAAGTTTGTTGTAATCAGGCTTGCAATGATTGAACTGTTGAGCTAAATAACACCCAGTTGCAGCATTATTGGTTAGTTTGGTTACAAGAAGCATCATTCTTTGCCATGGATGTTGCAACTTTCGGCTTCAAAAAAGTTCCAATAGCTGGGCAGCTATGTGCCAAATATTAAAAATTAAAACAATCATCAACATATCCCCACATCCATCATCCTCTTCTTCTTTGAAATGCTTCTTCTCTGAGTTGCCCATGGTTGCCTTCATGCAACTTGGCATTAGTATAGCCTCATCTTTCAGTATCTCCCCTGGTCAACTCTGAGATTAACTCAAATTATGCTGTCAAGACTAGTCACACACTAAATCTTGCAGTACCCTTCTCTCACTCTGAATCTTCTACAAAAGTAAAAGTAGAGAAATCGAGAAGAAAAGGTTTTGGTTCACTTCATTTGTCAGTGGTCCCTGGTTCTTTCCTTGTCCTTCTCTGTAGGATTTATTGTCCCTGAGATAATATTCCTATCAATGCCATGCTTTGACATATATCATCCTCCCTGTCAGAAAGCAGTCATCTCTTCCTTCCTCTTTCCATGCAACTTGCCGAGAGGCCTGTATCTGCTAGTGCTAAGAAGGGCTCCATTGGTGCCCCCATAGTGGGCCCTACAACCTCCCCTATTTCTTCGTCTCTTATCTATTTAAAGCACCTTCCTTTCCACAACTTATGTTTCCTTCTCTTAGCTGAAACCAATTCTCTCCTTTCAAGCATGCCAGAAAACCAAAAGCAAGAAGTCAGCTCTCTTTCCCTCTCTATACCTCTATCTATCTATCTATCTATCTATTTGCATATCAATCTCTATTGCTGATACAAACATATTAGTACACAAGAAAGAGCCAAGTGATAGATCATGGTGTTCATTTTATTCAGGTCATTTGGCCAAGGTTGGTGGCAAACAAGCTATTCAGAAGGCCATTGAGCAGCCACTCCTTTGTCGCAGATTTTCCGAGCACTGAGATGCTTCTCGATGTCACAAATTTAGATGAGTCAGAGATGTCGAAGAGGTCTTCTAATGATCAAAAGGACAGACGCAAATACAAGTGAGCTTTGAAACAATTACGTCTAACCGTTGTTTGATAATAATGGAGTACTTTTTAACATTTTCTCCCAATATTCCTCAAGGCTTTTCGCCAGCACCTGGAACGTCGGAGGTGTCTCCCCACCCAATGATCTGAATTTGGAGGACTGGTTAGATACAAAACATAACTCCTATGACATATATGTTCTTGGGTAATCTCATCGTTTCTCTAGCTTTACGATGCCAAATATAATGTTCTCTCGCATTAGCTAGATAGTGATCGTTATTCCATGCATGATAGGTTTCAAGAAATCGTGCCGCTTAGCGCCAAAAATGTCCTAGGCCGCGAAACAAGTAGCATCTCTATGAAATGGAATTCACTCATCAGAGCAACACTGAACAAGTCCTTATCCAACTCACACACGGCTCAAGAATCAAAGGCTGGGGAGAAGCAGAAGGTGCATCCATTCAAGGAGGGCACTTCAAGGAAACAATTTGCACACGACTTCCAATGCGTAGTCAGCAAGCAGATGGTCGGAATTCTAGTGTCAGTGTGGGTGCGAGGTGATCTTCGCCGTTACATTCGCCGTCCAAGCGTCTCCTGTGTAGGTTGCGGTATCATGGGCTGCCTAGGAAACAAGGTATGTGTATATATATAGCATAACTTTTTAAACTTTGATCAGCAGTAGTAGTAGTGGTACATGGAAATTTCAATGAAAAAAAAAGAAAAAAAAATGTGTTTTAATTGCGCAGGGTTCGGTTTCGGTTAGATTTTGGCTACACGAAACGAGCTTCTGCTTCGTCTGCTGCCATTTGGCTTCAGGAGCTAAACAAGAGGATGAGATGCATAGGAATTCAAATGCCATGGAGATATTATCTAGAACGATTTTTCCTAGCGGTCCTTCATCCCATGATTTACCACAAAAGATTCTAGATCATGAGTGAGTAACTAACTGCAAGGACTAACTTCTGTTATATTTTATAAAAGCAAGATGAATACCATTCTATGTTAATTTTAAGTTCAAGAAAAGTCATAATCTGTGGGCTTATAAGTTTTTAATTAAGTAGTTGAACAGCTCGATCAGTTCTTTAGTAAAAAAGGACAAAATTGATGAATCACTGGTCATGATATAATATCAGCAAAACTACCTATGAATGTCTTGCAAGTCTCTAACAAAGCATAAAGTAAAGCCACTATCTTTGTTAGACCAAAGGAAATAGTAGTAAGAAAACTGGTACAGTAATTGATTTCAGCAAACAAAGTTGAACTAGTTGTCAATATTAATGACTGATTCAATCTTATTAGTTTTTGTTTTGCAACTTTGCAGTCGAATAATACTGCTTGGCGATTTGAATTATAGAATCTCCTTGCCAGAGTCCATGACATGTTTACTTGTAGAACAGAAGGAATGGAACATTTTGTTACAGAATGATCAGGTACCTGATGATATATATGACCTCAACAAACCTTCTCATGATATAAATGATTCATCCCTCTATTCATGCAGTTGCATGGAGAGGTCTCCTCTGATGGTGGAGCCTTTGAAGGTTGGCATGAGGGTGCAATCACATTCGCCCCAACATATAAATATCAAACGAATTCTGATACATATTATGTGTTCATTCAAGGAAAAAAAGGCAAGAAAAGGCGCGCGCCTGCATGGTGAGTAATCAAAAATTTTGCATGCACTTCCTTGATCAGACCAATACTACTATTAGATGATTAATGTGATAATGGATTCCTTTAGGTGCGATCGCATTCTCTGGTATGGTGAGGGCTTGAAACAAGATTTTTATGATCGATTCGAATCAAGGTTATCAGATCATCGGCCGGTGAGAGCTCTCTTCACCGCAGAAGTTGAAGTTCCAAGAGATTTGAACTCATTAAGAAGCTTCTTTCTGTCAGATAGATTTGACAGGATAATAAGCGATACAGAATTGTTTCTGAAGGATGATCAGATAAGAAGTGCAAGATTCAGCGCCACTATATAATCCCTTTTAGTTCATAATTTTTTTTTTCACCTAGAGAAAAGAATTGAAATGATATCAGCATGATCATCAATCAGAATAACAACTCCTACCAAATTAACTGTGGATTGATCACGGCTTCACGGTGAGCTTTGGCTGACAAGAGAGAGCTCAAGAAGCTAATTTTTTAATGCATCTTCCCCTCTCTACAAGGTAAAAAGGAAAAAGTGAACTTCAAATATATGATCCTGTTAATTTGTATACTTACAGCATATGTTATATCTGTAATTCTCCTCTGAATTGTTTAAACCTAATATTATGTAAAAAAATTTGCGTATGAAAGTAAGAATAGAGCCACACAATTGGGTGCCGTCAATGTTATCCAATTTGAATGGATTGGGTGAGGTGGGGTACATCCCTAAACAATTGCAATCATTAGAGGAAGTAGTATTTTCTATTAGGCAAATCCTTTGTCTCCATCTTGTTTCTTTTATTACTGACAGCAATGAAAGAGCCAAACAAGTTGGTGGTGGGCTGCATAATCTTATCTCTCACAAACAAATGGGATTGCTTAGGATGCAAACTTTGTATCTTTGTTATAATTGAGCAACTTTTTCATTAGAAATTCCATATATCAACTGATCGATCTGATTGCTGAATGATGTGGTAGTTAGAACAACCACAATGATCACAATTCATCTGCTTCCTGTTAATCATATACGACTTTGAAACACTGTTAACATCAGTATAACTTATACACCAACGAGATAGTGCTTTGAATGTGAAATGGGCTAATATTGTACGAGAATTCTCGAGTTCGAACGAAGAAAATTTGATGTCTTCCAGTCCATATGCTGAGAACTTTCTTCGCACTTTAGATGCATGTACCAAGACAAAAGAAAAAAAAAAAAAAAAGACTATCCTGACCTATTTGTCATACTATGGATTCCAAAGTTAATGCGTCAATAAACTCGTTGAAAACAACGCATCAGCATCTAATAATGGATTCTATCTTCACACTGTTTCACACATGCAGATGGATTCACTTACCTTATCCGATCACATCAAGATCTTCACTGCAGAAGAGACTCCACTTCTATGAAACAATTTAAGACACACGAAATTTATAGCCCAAGGATCTCCTCTTTACAATATTAGCACAGTTTGATACTTTTGATGCATAAGCGAAGCCACAAACGACAATTGCCAACTTTTGTCGGCCATATTTACCAATACAAACGCAGCAATAATATAAGAATAATGCTATGCTTGGTTTAATAGGGTGGGCCATGAGACCATTCAACTTGTGGCTTGGCTCATTACAAAGAAGTTAGTCAACTCTCTGAGGGCATGAGACAAACTCTCCCAACCAAAGCCCATATTTTTTATTGGGCCAGAGTTAAGTTGGGCTTTCTTAGTGAAGGGATAAAGGAAAAAAAGAAGCCATGGATGCTCGATGTGGAGTTGTTGGCCCAGTTGAGTTGATATAAACGTAATAATATTGATAGGAAATTATTATTATTATTATTATTATTATTCACAAGCACGAAGACTAAAGCCAGGCAAAATGTTAACTTTCTGTAAATATAGAGACACTTAGGCTCCACCAAGCTTTTAGCTGAAGCCATACGCGTTGCTGAATAATTGCTCTGAATTAAACGCCGTCAAGACCTGCTTCAAGCCATCGTCTTGCCGAGCTAATCGTACTACCAAATCATCAAACGAATCGGGCCAAATCACTAAACTACTAAATAATTTCTTCATAAATTATTTAGAGTTCGAGTCGAATTCATGACCCTCTTGGATATGAAAAAGATACATATCATCATCATATGTACGATAAAAAAAACTTTATTATGGATTCTAGAAAAATGCCAACCATCATGAAAATTGGAAAAGATCACCTATTTCACCTCATTATAAATCAAATCTCTCCGCCAACAAAACTGAGGACAAAGGCGTACCCACTTTTGCCCCCACTGACCAGGCCTTCTCTCATTGGACAAAACCGGTCTGGGTCACAACTCACAAGCATCAGATGCGGATCAAATCCGGAGGAGGGAAAGGACCAACTTGGCATGGGCTTTGGATTTGCTGCCAGGATCCCAACATCAAACCTCTCTGCCTCTCTGTATATTAGGCTATCGATTACCACAATTATTAATATTCAGATTGGCGGGAAGAAATATGATTCTTTTTTATTTATTTTTAATCCAGAGTGGAATTTTAAGCTAAATATAAATTAGGAGTGGCCCCCACGTAAAGACAAAAGACACGTGGATCGACAGCCGGGTTCATTATCCTACGTCGCTGTTCGCCAGAAAACGGGAACATTTGTCGAGTTTTTGATAAAACTAGCCCTCACTATTATTATTATTTTTTCCTTTTACAAGACTAACAATTTAGTAGTTTACGTGGAAATTTCTCCATTTATATTTAGCAGTTTTCTCAAAGATTATATTATTTAAAATAGTCCAAAACTCACATTTTGACATACGCATGCTTCCTTCTAACGTGCCAGGTCCGACACACGTTTTTAGCGAAGGCTGTCCGCTGTTTGCTTCTTGCGGGCGCACCGACATTCTACGTGTGCCGATCTTGAGTGACAAAACCAAAGGAGACCGTTTCGATTTCACGTCTTAACTGGCCGGCTGTTTCCACTGAAACAGCGGATCTTCTTCTCTAGAAGTCCCGCTATATTCGAGAAGGGAAGATATCGCTTCTCCAACTCAACCACCCACTTTACTAGTTAATTACTAAATCTGCCACTTCCTCTCAGCCAATGTAATTTCGACTTTATCTTGATCGGACGGTAAGGAATAGCGTATCCATGCTCCCCTTATCTTGATCATCGCTTATATGGGAAAATCGTAGATTTTATTCAACCTGAAGGGTATTTCCGTAAGTTAGGACATTTTATTCGGACAGAGAGGTAGCTTTTGCCAAACCCTCCGCGAGAAATAAAAAATATTTTAAAGGGGAGAGAGAGAAAAGTAGAAGACTCCAACTCCCTTCTTCCTCCCGCGCTCTCATCCTCGTCGAGAGCTAGGGTTCGTCTCGTCGACTGGTCCGATTTCTCGATCTTGTCGTCTTTTGAGGCGATCGGCCAAGAATTCGGGGTTGAGCATGGCGTACCAAGGAAAGAAGCTGATCAACGATCCCGACGGTCTCTTCCCACTGTTTCTTGATTTTTTTTCCCCATTTTTTCTTGACCGTTTTCGTGAATTTTCGAGGTAGATTCGAGAGGTTAAATCTTCTCAATCTAATTCTGCGGCTTCTGTGTCCCTGATCGGATCCAGGAGCTCGTAGTCGTTCTTTTTCTGGCTATTTGATTTGTTTGAGCGTTTTCTTTGTGTTGATGCTTCTTATGGAATTATCTGGTTGTTGCTTCTCTGTTCTAATCGGGGAGGTCGTTGCCGTTCCTATTTGGTTATCTCACCTCGTTTGATCGCTTTCTTAAGTTGAGATCGGCCGTCTATGATTTCTTCGAGGATGTTGTACTGATCGAGTTATATGCATACTGCGTATCTGATGATGCATATTAATGGGTGCATAATGTGGATGTTTGTTCTTGAAGAATATGGATGTGCTGGTAACGTGATATTGTTAAATATTGAGGTGCTCCAAACATCATGAGATCGGAGAAGGATGCTAATAAACCCCCACCATTTGTTGATTATATTCCTTTTATCCTGAAATTTAGCAAAGTTTGAAGATATATACTTGTGGTATTATTTTTCTTCTTTTTGGTTGAGATATGATTAATATATTCTCAGTAATGTTTCTGTTGCATGTCTAATGATGCAATGCTGACATAGTGTAAATATATGCAGATACTACTTTCCAAATTTTGGCACAAATTTAGTAGTGTAAATATGTGGTAATGTTGTTGAATCTTCAGAGATTTGTGATTTGAATTAACTTTCTGGTAATATGAATGCAGAAGTGGTGACTGAGTTCATTGAGGGTTTGGTTGAAACTTATCCCGGTTTGCAGTACTTGGATGGATTTCCGCAGGTGATGTGAATGTGCCAACCTGTACGTGATTTGATAACCTTTTGGCAATCTTTGATCTTGAAGTGAAATCTTTTGCTGCACTACAGATTAAGGTTGTTTTGCGTGCTGATGTCTCGATTGACACATATAACAAGGTTGCTGTCATATCAGGTATGAAGCTTGTAATTGTTCTTTTCTGTTTAATATATTTGTTGCTGATGGCTGATATGGTAAATTGGTTACATCATGTGCATGTATGTTGAAAATTAAAGATTTGATCCCAGCCAATATGGAAAAATGAATAAGAATAAGTATAACTGAATTCACAGAAATACGGCTGTTAACAGAATTTTTGTTCCCATAGAGGGAAAAATAATAGTTCAGGACCTACGGAGTCTTGTCGCATTTAATGAATCATGGGTCACTGTAATACCACTGTCTACCGGGTGTTTATTTCCATAGAGGGAAAGATCTAAGCTCTGGTCTGCAGTATGGAGTCATCATAGCAATTGATGAATCTTCTTGCAAATCTATGTTTGTAGCAAACTAGTGCTCATGTCTTCCGTAATAAGAAATTGCAAGAAAAAGACATAGCAGTTGCCAAGCACAAATGCTGTGCCATGTTAACTGAATTTTGCCAACCTAAAAGAAGCGAGGTAAGTTGGGTGTGTTAATTAGATAGCCACATGGAATAAAATGAACCCCATCTAGCCCCTAGTCCCTCCTTATTTTTATATTTCTAATGTTGGCCACATTGACCAAGCCTTCTCCAGATGATCTTTTATTGAAATTTCTGCTAGCCTAGGATATAGAAAAAAAAGAAGAAAAAAACTCCTAGGTGTTTTATCCCTGGTAAGCAGAACTTGGCCATTGCTTATCTGCTAACCAAACTAAGCCTATTGCTTGAATTGTTTCTTTCCGCAGGAGGTGGAAGCGGTCATGAACCTGCTCAAACTGGATTTGTTGGGGAAGGGATGTTGACAGCTGCAATATCAGGAGATGTTTTCACTTCTCCACCTGCTACTTCTATATTAGCTGTATGATTTTCTTGGCACTACTTATTTTATTATTACTTTCTTCTCTTCCAAACTGACATAATTTATACTTACAGGCCATTCGAGCTGTAACAGGTCCTAAGGGTTGCCTACTAATAGTAACGGTATTATATTGTCCTCTCTTTTATGAGTCAGCTACTATTGCTGGTGCACTGCATTTCAAAATCTTTATACCAGTTCCTTTGCTGGTGTTCTTGCCAGCAGTTCTTGTTATATGTATTATATCCAAGGAGAATTTGAAATTTCAATTTTATATTTAATAAATTTTTATACTAGATGATATTGGTAATTGTTTCCTTATAATTTTCTTTATGACTGCTGCTTGATTAATGTTGCCATTGGTGCTTCTTTCTTAATCCTCGTTTGGTTCTAGATTATCTTTTTTTCTATCTTAAATTAAGGAACAATACTTATATTTGTAACCAAACATTAAATTGTCTCTGTACTAGATTGATAGTACTATTCAAATTATTTCACACATAAGTTCAATTATAATTTTACCCTTGATTTTACTATAGTAATTAAAAAAATTCTCTCTCCTCTTTCTGACCATCCACCTGTCTCATTCCACAAATAAAAGTTTTTATTCAATTTTTTCATCTTTCTCCTTACTCTTACCACCTACTCATCTCTTTTCTTACTCAACTATGCAATACATACCTGCAAAAATAAGAACACTTTTAACATAAATTTACATGTCAAATCAAGGGTATTTGAGTCAATTTTTAGTTTTTCACTTCTTAGTTATATTTTTACCTTAATTTTATGTCACATCAAATTACCCTACTCTAATTAGAGGTACATTTTTAAGAGTAAGGAATTAGAATAGCTATAGTACTATACTAGATTTCCCCTTAACCAAAAACCATACGGGACCTTACAGGTTGGGTTTTGAACTTGACAGAACTATACTGGTGATCGACTCAATTTTGGTTTGGCAGCTGAACAAGCAAAATCTGAAGGCTATAAAGTGGAGGTATTAACTATCTGATATCTTCATTAAAAAGAAGATAACTTTAAAATAACCTAAGTTTGTGTAAAATTAAATTTTGCATATCTGCAGACAGTTATTGTTGGAGATGACTGTGCTCTCCCACCACCTCGTGGCATAGCTGGTCGGAGAGGTCTGGCAGGGACCATTCTTGTTCACAAGGTATTGTTCCCTCAGTGCCTATCTTTGTCTAGCATGACCAGAATCCACAAACTAAAGGTTGTTCTAATCCACTTTGGCAAAACCTGAAAGCTTTCAAGAACCTGTAGAATAATGACACAAAAAATAATCACAGTGACTCTTTTCCTTGATAATCATAAGAAAGCAAAAGTATAACTTAAGCATAATTGCCTGATGTTTTTATTTTCTTTCTTAATTTCTCAGTGGGAACAAGTCTTACCAAAATGAATTTTCTGATAGCTCTTATGTACTTGCAAACTTCCTTGAAGAATATGACTGTATTATAATCAGACGATATTTTTGCTTATATGCGTATCTGCACATGGTGTTGGTTGCATATGTGCTCAAGCTTTAGGTGCTGTCTGAGAATCTGCTTTAGTTTAATTAATACTTCAAAATGGTAGCAGGTCCCATTATTAAAATGCAAAAAAAAATGTAATTAGATTTAGTTGTCTCTTACTCAATAAGATTAATTGCCTAGCCTTAGTGCAAGTTTTATTTTTCTATGAACAAATCGCTCAGTGGGGTTTGTACTTTGTAGTTGTGTGAAACTAAGTTGTTCTGATATATCATCTTTGTTCTAGCAGTTTAGATTGAAAGTAATTCAGATTCTTTCATTCAATGTCTACAAAAGGTTGTTACATGATCTTCAAATGTGGACTTGATGCTTTGGTCCTATGACTAGTCTGAAATGAATTATAATTTCCAACTAAAGTGTACACAGAAAATTCGTAGGTTTCAATCCGTGATATGAACAGGTTACAAAACTTTGACATGCTAAAAGCATTGTACTTAAGCACAAGAGCCGGGTTGAAGCATAATACATATAGATTTTTTTTTCTTTCTAATTGTTTCTTTAATTTATAGGTTGCTGGCGCAGCTGCAGAAGCTGGTTTGTCACTTGCTGATGTTGCTGCAGAAGCAAAACATGCATCTGAAATGGTGGGAACTATGGGAGTTGCTTTGTCAGTATGTACACTGCCTGGCCAGGTCACATCAGATCGTTTAGGCCCAGGATTAATGGAGCTTGGCCTTGGAATTGTAAGTTTATTCAACTCATATAGTAAAGTGATTCTGATAGGGTTGATGTTGATATGGTTGACTTCATCTCTAGTTTATGTTGTATTGTTTATGTCTGAGCATCCTCTTGTTATCAGCTACTACTTATTTATAATATATAGACAGTATTACATCCCCTTTTCTCCAACTAAGAAGCTTCTTCCGTTTTCTTTCGCTTTTTTTAGCATGGGGAGCCTGGTGCTGCTGTGGTTGACCTCCAACCTGTTGATATAGTCGTATCTCATGTTCTCAGGCAGATATTGTCACCGGTATGGTTTGCTTTGCTTTCTGCATTCAATTTTTGAAGTTGTGTCATATTACATGACATATTTCTCTTTCATCCCTTTGAAAGTAGTCCAGGACTTCCTATTTTTTATTTTTCATCCCTTTGAAACTACATTTAGCTTTTGTTAATTCTTTCTTCCTATACTAGTGTCATTCAATGTTGTACATCCTAACTGGGGTTCATTTCTTTAAATGAATTTCAACTTGAGAAATCATAATTATTCCATGGGGTTTTTGTAAAAGCAATAGAAAATAGTAATTGTGATTTTGTATTTTCCTACATTTTAAACATTTCAAGATTTCTAACTTAGGAGAGTGAAACAAGTGAGATTAAGATTTGCACTCTATTACAAAACTAAACTATAGGCAAATTTGCATCTAACTCTACTTTTTCATGTATGTGTGGTTTATAACCTAGATTTTCAATATTTACAAATTGCAACTTGCATCTTATCAAATATTTGCAGAAACCATCATGCCATTAGGTTCATCACTAAACTTAATCAAACTCTTAGGTTAAGCTAATTACATTAAAGATATTACTAAAATACCAAGAACACATTTCCTCTACAACCTAAAACACAACTGTTCTTAATCAATAAAATGTCAAATAAATGTAATTCAAGGCTAGGAATTGATAGATGAGTGTCATCTAATTAATTCAATTTTAAAGAACTAAAATTTATTTCTCAACAATTTCGGATGGGATGCAGCTTTCTGATAAACAATGAGGGAGAAGAGACGGTGGAAGGAGAAGAGAGGGTTAGAAAGTGCTCCAATTTCCTTCGTTTTTTAATCTTTGAAATTTTGGCCAAAGGAGTATTGATCATTCTGAAGAAGGAAGAAGGGTGAGAAACAGTTGAACTAGATGGAAATATTCTTTTTATGCCATTTACCAAATGGTGTTAGTGTTAACCTAACTTAGAATGTAAACCACAAATATGTGAAAAAGATAGGGTGTAAAATTTAAATTTTCCTAAATTTTAACCATAGTGAGTAAAAAGAAGACACTTCCGTGCGTTGTACTCTCATAAACCACAATTTGGGCCCTAATTTGGGTTCATTTCCACATTCATGGGAGCCTGACAATATGAAGTCTTTAACAAGGTCAACATGGAATATAAGTTTCCTACTCATTCATGGCACAAATATTTATTACTTTAATTCAATGAAGGTCTTAAACTCTTAATATTTCCCTTCCCTTTTGAAGGTTGAGGATGGTTCTCTTCTTAATCTTCCCCTGTTCTGGGAGCCTCTTGCAGTAGGCTCATATAAAAAGTTGGACCAAGAGAGCAGGAAATGACTCATCTCTTCTTGAACGTACCAACTGACCTTATTAGTTATTACTTTATCTCCCTTGCATAATGAAAACAATGATGTAATAACATTGTAAATCATAAAAAGATTACCATACATACTTTGAAAATGATATGCCTGATTCTCCCTTGTTTTTTATTCTTTTTATTGGTTTAATTAGCAGAAACTCGGAAACCAATGCCCATGTAATAACTGAGGAGCTATATACATGGGTAGTTGGTCACGGTCCTTAAAGTTCACTAGCTATAGTTCCACATTCATGCTGTAAGCATAAGGTGACATCCAGAATTTGATTATGTTGTTGTGACTTGTGAAGAAGCAATTTGTACCTATATCTGAATGACATGATTAGAGTGTATGCACACACGAAGGCATGTTTTGGAGGGAAAAAGTCTAGATTTACTTTCTCTGAAATTTGATACTACCCTCTCCTAATAACATTTCTTTATGGAATTGTTTCAACTGCTTACAGGAAACTCAATATGTTCCTATCAGAAGGGGAAGTAGAGTGGTTCTCATGATTAATGGGTAAACAATATTGTTTTCAGGCTTATACTTCTCTATTGACTATTGTGCAATTTGAGTAAATTTTGCAAGGGAAAGGGTGACTTCCATTATTTTTCTTGGATGATATGGATCAATTCTGATATATGCACATCTATTTCCAGTATCAAGTTCACTGCTTTAAATAATTTAACTATCTTTGGACTTGAACTTGAACTTGACATTTGGTTTTGATTTAACTTAAATAGAATAATTTAACTGCAATATCTTCTTTCTTAAACTTGAAGGAAACCATGTACTGGAACATTTTGTTATGATTGGAATTATTCATTTCATCATCTTTATCAGAAAACAGGGGGAACTTTTGCAGCCTTTTTGGAGGAATAGTCTTGGAGACATCATTTGTCATCGGTTGCCAATTATACTGATGAAGACTGCACTTAACCATGACCTTCATTTTTAATAGTTTTATATCTCATCAGGAGTGTCACAAAGAAAAGATTTAGTGAGCAAAGAAAACTCCCTTTGACTTAAGATGATTTTATAGGAAGTGTGGGCTGACATGCTTCCAGTAAGAAAATTAGAGCAATTTGTTTGAAATGCTTAGTGGTTAGGTTAGAATGGTTGTTATAGGTTAATACTTAATAGCTTCTTTAGTACAGTCAAGTTGCATTAGCTCCAAGCAATTGAGCTCATGGATAGTAAATAGGGTGATTATTAATTTGCTACATTGATTTGGTTTGGAGTAATTGTTGTGAAGTACAGGTATAGAATGGAAAAGAGTCAAGAAGTATACAATGGGCATGAAAACTCAAATGAATATGGCAAGCTGAAAAGTAGAATTTTGGTATAAAGAGGGATATAATATAACCTCTGAAAGAGTAAGTGAAATGGGATTGAAAAAGTGGTAGACCAGAGAGTCTCTGGGTCAGGCTAGAGTAATAAATGTACTATCAAATTTGAGTGCAGCCAGACCCGTGGGCTAAGAACTTCTACCAAGGCCTGGCAGAGAATCAGCAGACTTAGTCGATTTTGGATTGGCTTTATTAGTGTACTATGAAAGTGATATCTGTATTAGAAGTTCTGGTTTTTTTACCATCAAGGTAGGCTTTAAAATAATTAGTTTCAGTGTATTTTCTCACTGGTAATTATATGAATGCTGAGCTAAGTATGCATTTATTATAGATTCCTAGTTAGCAATTTCAGAACGAAAAAGTGGAAAGAAAATAATTAACACATTGAACATCTGATCTGAGTTATGTATTTTTTTTTCTGGATCTGAAGTTAGCAATTTTGAATGAAAAAATGGAAAGAAAATAATCAACACATTGAACATCTGACCTCAGTTACATTGCACAGATTGGGTGGCACTCCCATGATGGAGCTAATGATTGCAACAAGAAAGGCGGTTCCGGAGCTTCAACTGGAACATGGACTTGCTGTTGAGAGGGTTTACACCGGATCATTTATGACCTCTCTAGATATGGCAGGTTAGTTCCTGCATGAGGCTTTGGCATATAATTGTCTAATGACTTGGTAGATCATAAAGTTGTCCTGCACAGGGTTCTCCATCTCTATCATGAGAGCAGATGAAGCAATTTTACAACGTTTGGATGCCCCAACTAAAGCTCCATATTGGCCTGTTGGTGTTGAAGGTAATTTAACATTTTAGGTTAAATTCCGTTTAACTTCAACTTCTGATCACAGATTTTTATTTGCTAAAAGCACATCGTTATCTATTATTTCTAATTATTCTTTCTTGATCTATATCGAAGAATGCTAATCCAGATTATTTAGCCCGATCCAATTTTATTTGGATGCAGGATCTAAATCATGAATTATATGATCCTGACAATGTATCCAAATTTAATACAATTATAAATCTATGCTTGAACTTCACCTTGGGACACGACAAATTAAGTTGTATTTAATGATTATTTTGAAACTATTGTTTTATTTTGCTCTTTGACTTTCTGCGCTTTAAATTTTGAAAATCCTATTATATTTGGAAGATGGTTTTAACTTTTAAGTGTGAATTGTCCACAGCTTTCAAAGATGAAGCTACTCACTGAAGTTACTTAGATATATCATAGGTTCTTTTAGTTTTTGTTATCTTGAAATAATTACTGCTACATATTTTTTGTTGCACTTTTTCTTCGCCTTCACATTGCTGACTTTTGTGTTATGACTAGCATTTGACAAATTATTTTTCTGAGAGATAAAGTGAAGGACTATCATTGTAGCAATGGAGTTATGGAGACTTTTAAATGTGAAAACAAATGGCTTTATCTATTTAGCAAAATATCTGTTGTTTGCTTGTTAAGTTAGTAGCTATTACTATTGAGCTTCAAGTTGACATTTTTAATCTGTAGGTAATCGTCCACCTGCAAAAATTCCTGTTCCGCTGCCACCGTCTTGTTCAACAAGGAATGACGAGGTAAAACAACACAAGAATTTGTTTCAAAACCTTATTCAAGAAATCGGCTTTCATCTCCTTAAAAAAAGAATAATATATTCAGCAGAGTATTATCTTTAGTTCTCCATTAATATGCAAGTAATGCTGCTTGGCTTTGAACATTGCCCCTTCTGTAAGCTTACTAAATATTTGGCCTGTTTAGGCTACATATCATTCAAATGAACCATCGTCCAAATGTATTTTGTTGGTCATTATAGTGTTGATTGATCAACCGGAGTATGTGCCTCCTAGATAATTAAAGTTGAGACCTGGGCAGTCCTCAGCCCAATGATGTTCTTGGAGATTTGCTATCTCTTGGTTATTTCTAGAAAAATGTGCTGCTATCGTATTCTGTAACCTGATAGTTTCCAACATGCGTGTGTTTTCTTTTTCTTTTTCCTTTTTTCCTTTTGCTATAAGATATAAATAATGCATAATGTAGTTCCTTTGTCATATGGGTCTTCTTTTCTTTTACTGACTTTACTCACTGATGCATTAGCAGATACTTAGCCAACCTCACAAACTAACTGAACAAGGCTGCGTTCTGGAGGCTGCTATTGAAGCAGCTGCCAAAGAGATTATCAATCTTAAGGACCAATTAAATGAATGGGACAGTAAAGTGGGCGATGGCGACTGTGGGACTACTGTAAGTCCTCATTTGAGCCATAATGTCTTTGTACGTTATCGTGATGGTTTTCTATGGATTTATTAAGACATCTTCCTTGTCAGATGTATAGAGGTGCAGTTGCTGTTCTTGAAGATGTGAAAAAGCGGTACAGATTAATTTGTTCCTTTCTGTGGCACTTTTTGAACAAAATTGTGTCAGTTTGTGCGAGGCACCTTGACATGATACATCCTTTGTTTGCTCACCTATCCTTTTCATCCATTATCATCCATCGCTGTTTGTGATTTCATGTCATAATCAGTTGTGTGACAGTTCTTTCTAGTATGGCTTTAGCCCAAGAACTTTATTATGGTCAACTCCTCAATTTGAGAATATTTTCATTGAGGGTTTTTGTTTGGTAAAGCAGCACAGAAATTCTGATACTTGAACCAGCATTTAAGTTGTTAATCAACCACTCAGTTGAAGAGAACCATTTGCTATTATTATCAGTAGGAGGTTAACATAGGAACTTAGCATAAAAAGTGTAGTGATATAATGTAAAATTAGTATGTTATGATTTGCTGTCTTCTGAGATCTCTTGTTTCTGGGCATCCCAGGAATTTGCCATCGTCTGTGATTAAGTAGGTCAACCTTAGGACTGTCCCATAAGGATTGAGCTAGTGGTTTTAGCATGTCGGTTATATAACTTGAGGCATAATGTCGGCAGGTAGGGCATTTGTATTCTATGGTTACTCACACTTTCTTTTGAGTTTTACTTCCACTCAGGGACTATAAGTGTAGTCTAAACTTCTGTTAATTACTTATATTTATTGTAAATGAAACAGACTGATGAGTTCTGTAATCTTCCTAGGCTTACAATTTTCTTGGTTGATGTCTAATCATGTTTCTTTTGCTCCACCAGATACCCTATGAATGACGCTGCAGAAACAGTAAATGAGATTGGAACCTCAATTCGAAGGGTGATGGGTGGAACAAGTGGAATCTTGTATTATACCCCTCTTATCTTCTTTCTAAGAGCATATACGTTAGATTACGATGATAATGTTGTCTTTTTTCCATTGTCTTACATTGTGTTGTGAAATCTGTAAGACTGGAACTTTTCTAATATAAAATATTTGATTCATTTCTTGACAGGTACGACATTTTCTGCAAGGCTGCATATGCAAGTTTAAAGAGAAGCTCAATAATCACAGCAAAGCAATGTAATTAATGTTGTACATTTATGCAGCAAATTAATGAGTACCATATTCAGTAAGGATAATCAGGAATACCTGCTGCCTATCCAGGGTCTGATGCATTAGAGGCATCCATCGCTGCTGTTAGCAAATATGGTGGTGCTGATGCAGGCTATCGGACAATGTTGGATGCTCTTATTCCAGCATCTGCAGTTCTTAAAGAGGCAAGAAATGGTTCTCCATAGTCCACATCGTATTGTACCTTAGAAACAATAGACTATAATATAATGTGGTGGCTTCATGAACAGAGGCTGGATGCTGGTGATGATCCTTTGACAGCTTTTCACCTGTCATCTGAAGCAGCTTTGATTGGGGCAGAGTCTACTAAGCATATGCAAGCACAAGTAATTCATCTTTTTAATTCATATTATCATGTGATTGCAGAAATCAGAGAATGAAAAATTAATAATAGTGCGTCGCGTATACACCATTATGCGAGAAGGTGCCATCCCATATGAGTTAATCAGGTTTGTGAGCATCAATTGCTCAATATATACTGTGGTGGACCGCATATGTCCATGAGTCGATCATGGCATAATCTGGCCATAAATCCTGGCTGCTTTGAACCCTTGAGCCTTTGTCACAAGTTGATATATGATTAAACTGAAAATATACGTCATGCATTCTCTAATGATTGCTAAAATATATGCAGGCTGGTCGATCTACATATGTAGCAGTGGATCTGCTAGCTTTGGTTCCTGACCCTGGAGCAATGGCTGTGGCCGCATGGTATAAAGCTGCATTCCTTGCTGTGAAAAGCAAGCTGCAACCTTCAGAGAGTTGACCGTAGCTGTGGAGTACGGGACTAAATTGCACACCTGACATTTCACATTTTTTTCCCATCAGAGTTGCTTGTTTTCCGCTTGTGCTGCTGCATGAGCTGAGAAAGCTGATTTTATCGGCTTAGTCCAACTCAATTTAACATGCTGTGTAAAGAACTAGTAAATGAGGAAAACAATTGTGAGAGGCACCAAATTACATCAAAAGAAGAATCTATAGCCACTACTGCGGTTGGATCATTGCCCTAATCTTGAATCTGCTATGCAGTATAGACAGTTAGTGCATGTTCTAATCTGGAATCTGCTATGGGATATAGATAATATACCGTGTTTAGATGTTACAGCGAGGTCACATTTTATTTTTATCCTTAATATGTTGTTCCAATTACCGTGATGCTAGTGACATGTAAGAGTGGAACCCATAAAATTGCAGTTGCTCTGGTAAGTGTTATGTCTATATTATGGATGAGTAGGTAAATGACGAAAGTACAGCAATCCTATGCAGAGCGGGTGACAAACTATGCTTCTAGGTTCATGCCATCAGGAAAAAACTCTTTGGGTTCTTACAATGGACTGCACCTGGCCGTCACCGGATTCCCCAAAGCAATAATTGATGGAATGAGTTCAATCAGGTCAGTTTCGGTTGGAAGAGCGAGTTGCAAAGAATCTTGACTGGCCGATATATAGGCCCAACATTGACCTGCAAAAACTATAGTAAAAGAGGAAGAGATGATATTAAAGAGTTTTTCAAGGTTTTTCTTGGTCTTAGGATGCTTAATATGTTTGGTATGGACAAAAAGGCTAGTGTCTTATTTGTGGCCTTACTCGTTAGGGTTATCAGGACAAGCTGTATAATCCTATCAGGTATTGCAAGACGACCGGAAGCAATGTTAAAAAGTTACATTAGTTCGATTTTATTTGTGAATACTTCCTATCGTCGGTCTACAACATGATACGTAGCAGAAATACATCAGACATTACATCACATCATCTGGTTGTAGCGAAATCCTACATCATCTGGCTATAAAGGATCCGCTGCCCCTGCGATGCCGTATATTAACATCCATTCGCAACGCATTCCCGCCAAGCGGTCAGCTGACGGGCTACCGGGAAGGGGAGGCCCAGCTCACTCACCTGTTATATGAGGATGATCTCCTCATCACGGTACAGGCGACGGAGTTGAATGCACGGAGCATCCAAGAGTGCCTAGCAGACTACACCAAGCTAACCAATCAAAAGGTTAACCTAGAGAAGTCTCAGCTTCTCCTCCCCTGGTGGATTGACAAGGAGAGGGAGACGCTGCTCTGCAACTGCTTGGGAATCAAACCGGCGACCATGCCGTTCACCTACCTGGGTGTGCTCATCTCGGACCGTCGGGTAAGGGTCCGGGAACACCAGGCGCTGGTCGACCGCGTGGGTAGGAAACTTGCCGGGTGGAAACGAGGGGTTCTCTCCACTGCAGGAAAACTCACCCTAATAAACGCCACGATCATGGCCATTCCGACGTACTGGATGGGATGCACGTGGCTGCCGGATACCATCCTGCAGGCGATCGAGAAGAAAGCCTGGTCCTTCCTATGGGAGAGCGGGGCAGGCCGAGGCCTCCACCTCCAGAACTGGAACACTGTGACGAGCTCAAAGGAAGAAGGGGGCTTGGCGATAAGAAGGTTGAAGGAGGCAAGGGCCGCGCTCCTCGGAAAACTAGTATTCAAGGTCCTAAACCGGCAGGAAAGCCCGTGGGTGAAGCTACTAAGAGCCAAGTACGGGGAACTAGACCCCTGGAGCCCTAGAGTTCCAGCACGGGCTTCTTGGGTGTGGCGAGCGTTGGTTAACACGGCGGTCACAATTCGCGGAGGGTGTCGCAAACTCATTGGCAATGGAAGCACGACCAAGGCGGCGCGGGAACCTTGGCTTTCTGCAGTTCCATGGAATCGCCAGCCACGGCAAATACACCCGAGGCTGATGAATGAGGAACTGCTCGTCAGCGACCTCATTTCGGAGGCCAGGGGACAGGCAGACCGACTGGTGGGTGAAGCCGGAGTCGATCTGGCCTTCCAGATTGGCACCGCGGAGCTGACGGAGGAGTCTGGTCCGGACAGGTGGATCTGGTGGCCGGAACGAGCTGGTGAACCCAAGGCCAAAGCCATCTACGCCTTCATCACCCCGAGCGGTCCAGACTGTTGGGCAGGATGGACGGAACTTTGGCGCCTGCGGGTCACTCCGAGAGTTCGCCTGTTTGCATGGAAGCTGCTATGGGGGAGGCTGACCACACGGGAGCGGCTCTACGCGATGCGGAATTGGCCGGACGAGAACCGTGCCATGTGCGAGTTATATCGGGAGAGTACCGATCACTGTTCTTCGCGTGCGGGGTGGCGAAGGAAATCGCGCGCGCGCGGCTATAAACCAAGGCAGGGGTGAGGAGTGGCCTTCCGGGGTGACTCGGGACCGGATCACTACGGCCGGCACGTGGAACGGGCGGACAACTGGGGCCTGCAAGGCAAAAATAGCGTCCACGCTATGGTTGCTTTGGAAGCTGCGGAACGCTAGGGTTTTTGGTGGAGGTGAAATGCACGTAGACATGCTAGTCCGACAAGCCGTCCAACTTGCGAAGGACTATGCCAGGGAAGGTCGGCCAAGGGCAACTCGGGCGAGGCTGCAGGTGGCAAGGTGGACGCACCCAGCTGACGGGTGGATTAAGGTTAATGTCGATGGTGCGTTCTCCGGGAGCGACTGTCTCGGTGGTGCAGGAGCAGTTATAAGGGCTGCGGATGGAGCTTTGATCGCGGCTGCATGGGAACCGGCTGTGGGCGAGTCGGTGCTGCGAACCGAGGGCCACGCCCTCCGGCTGGCACTGCGACTTGCGGCCGGCTATGCCAAGGTGGAGGTTGAATCTGACTCACGCGAGTTGGTTCGGATTATTCAGCAAAAAGTTAGCTGCCCGTGGGAACTGAGGGGGTTAGTTGCTGAGTGTAATGTTTTACTCAGCTCTTTTGTAAGTCATCGCCTGAAGCATGTAAGGCGAGAGGCAAATAAGGTGGCCGACTGGGCGGCAAACCGAGGGAAGCGGGGGCTGGGGGCAGTTCGGCTGGGGCCGATGGACCCTCTCCCTGTGGAACTCCGTAACCTTGTATTGGAGGAGGCGTTTACTCCTGCTGTAACGTAGGCCAGCCTAATCTAGCCAGTTTATCAAAAAAAAAAAAAAAAAAAAAAAAAAACGCATTCCCGCCAAAGGAACAGTCGGAGAGATGGGGGTGGAGATTTGGTCCTCCAGCTCCGTGTCCCTGACTCCGAGCTTGCGACATCAGCTGCTGGAGTTCCTGCTACATGCCTCCCTAGTAAGTCCCCAGAAACCCTAAATTTCCACATTCGAATCCCAAAAGCTTGGAAAATAGTACATTCAGAGATCAAATAACCTAAAATCTTCCTCCGATTCTTCTCCCAAAGCAACTCCAGCTTCGTCCCATCGTCAAGTACACCGCGCTCGCCTTCTTCGCTGATCGATTCTTCCCCTCGTTTCAAAAAAGGTACTAAATTTCCTATATATTATAGCATTTGCTCTGCTGCCTTTTGTTATTTTTTTTATATTATTATTATTATTTAGCATTTGCTCTTCAGGCTCTCTTCTTGGTCGTCGCAGGGAATGTAGACTTGCAGATAGTTGGCTCTTGCGCCCTATGAGGGCGAGCAACTTGCAGCTCTTTGCCCTCGTCTCTATTTGGATCTCTAGCAAAGTAACGCTTCCTCCCCTTCTCCCCCATTCCAGTTTTTTGATGGATTTCCTTTCTTTTTGCATATCACCACCTAGATTTCAGCCTCACTGCCTCCTTTTTAACAGTTTTACAATCAACTCCTTTTTCAGATGCATGTGCATAAATTATGGGCATTTTACTCAACATAAAAGAAAGAAAGTATGATATTCCTTTGAAGGAATTAGATGTGATATTTTTTTCTTCCATGCATATCTGAAAAAGGAGGAGGATTTCTGCAATAAGACCAAATTAAATTGCAATATGAAGAAATTTCTTCTTACAATAATGCCTCATGTCTTTCTTTGCATGATATGAGCGACAGATTCACGACTCTGGACCACTCTCTGTGAAGAGCCTGAAGTCTTTGGGAGACAAGCTCATCAGTGACCAGCATTTCACTTCCCGTGATTTCGTGCAGGCTGTGGGTTATACAAGCAATTTCCTTCTGGATTTTTCCTTTCTTTCCTTCTGTTCTATTGTAATTCAGCAGTGGCTGTTTTTATGTGCAGGAGTTGATTTTTATGGAGGTAGTGCTACCTTTTTTATATGATGAAGATATGATATGAAATAGTTGATATCTTCTCTTTTCTCTCCTCAATGATGCAAGGTATTGGCATATGACATTGGAGCATCCAGCATACCATTTGTCTACCTTGAGGATCTTTACATCCAGTTCAGGTACTCATAATCTCAACTATTGATCTCTTTCAGTTTTTCTCTTTCTCAGTCCAGACTAAATGCAAGCAATCTTGTATCTGAAAAGAGTTTCTGATGCTCTTGCCTTTTACGAAATAATAATTGTCAAGTACTATTCATTCATAAGTGTGTGCAAAGATCTTATCAACTAGAATGCTCAATGACATGATGTGGATGTTTCTCTGAGTACTGTATAGTAGAGGACTCCAGAATTCCATATAATTCCTGTGCATATTTGTAGTTCAATTTTCTTAGACAAGCAAACATGGCCCGAGCTCACTGCTAGTAAATCTGTAGTTGATGATCTTTTGTGTATTATAAATCACAATAGCTTTTCTGAGCAATCTGGTAAATATGCCTGAACAATTTGGAAAATGCAAGAAAATGGTAATGCAAGTGTTATATCTCTTAATTTCCTTTCTTTTTCTTTCCAGTATTGATACTATGATTTCTCATCAGGGAACTATCAAAGATGGCAGATCTCATGAACTTTGATGTGTGCATGGAGGTCATGGATCTTCTCTATGAAACTGAAGAAACTTCAGTTCTTTTTAACTCCCCCTGTTCACTTGCAGCATCAACTCTCGTATGTTCATTAAATGAACTATCTCAGAAGCAAACATATCAAAAATAGATTCCTTACGCCTGTTTTCCACTGAGTTGTACTATTTGCTGTGACGTTGCAGATCACAGCATATGTCATCTCGGTCCCTAAGCAGCGATGGGAGTTTCCAATTCTTCCTTGGGGTAACTATCTTGTTATCTAATCCGTCAGTATCTTTTTATCAGTAATCTATTACTTCATACTTCTCCAGTGCTAATGAGCAAACACATATAATGCACATGCCAAGATGTCTTCTTGTTCTTGTTACTTCTACAATTTCAAACTTTCGGTGGGCAAAAACATCAAGCCCTATATTACCTATAAACATTTGCAGATTACAGGTCTTGCCCAACATCTCTCTGTACAGTAGAAAATTAAAAGATGCCTCTGTTTTATTGATGTCAAGAGCAGAGCATCAGAAGGGTGAATCATATACTGAGTTCACCTAATACAAGTTTTTCTAACTTGTGATCATCTCTTTAATGATCAACATTAGAAGTGTACTTCATGTGTGTATGTGCAGATCATTTTTTTTTCTGTGATCATTAACGACTTATGTATAGAGCCTATGATTTATAAACTTTCACATCTGGCTGAAATGTGGCCCACTGACTGTGTAATAAAGTGGTCTTATTGACAATAAAGGACCATCTTTGGAGGTATTATGTAGAGAGCTTGCACAAGCCCTTCTATTTTCTGTGTTTTAATAATTGACAGTGGTTCCCTTAATTCATATCCTAACTTTGTAAAGATTTTCCAGTTAGTGTCTGGAGAAGTGAAACAATAGTATTAGATCAGTTATTATAAATTTTTAAAGCATTATTATTCATTTAGGCTAAAACGTTACCTGACACTGTTGCAGTGAAATTTGTTACATCCTATGATGAAGAGGAAATTGGGGAGATTGTGGTGAACATTCTTATGCATGTGCTGCAACCTGAGGGCATGAAGCAGAAGACCAATTGAGATTTCCATTGTGATGCTTAGCATGACATAGTTTTGCCAAGACTTGCATTTAGTGAATTCCAGGTCAGCTGATTAATGATGTAAGTGGGATAACAATGATATTCTAGATCTGTTGGAGTTTATTTGTGTCATTAATTGTTTGGGTTGTCCTGGTTAAAATTTTGATTCGGCTGGTTATTTTCAAATGAGTAGAGATTAGTATAGCAAGATGCAAATAGATGTTAACTCTGTTCTTGACCTGACCAAGTGAGCATTACAAATGATTGTAAAGCAAGGGTAGGTTCAACAAAGTCATCGTCTCTTTAATGCTTAATCTTTATCTTGTGATGTCAATGCATAAATGGCGAGCTGGAATTCTACAGAATCTAGTATTGAGACCAAGCCTCAAGCATTCCCTTCTTGGGGAGGAAGCATATGGCATAGGCCGCCAGTGATGACTGGGGCCATGTAAAGATCACATATTTCTCATGACATCTGTGATGATCTTCCCCAAAATTACTAGTTTAGGTCAATAAGTTGGTTTCTTGCAAATATAACCTTTCAGACCATTATCCTCTGACCTCTATAAGATTAAATCATCTATTTGGTTCTGATCTATAGTAGATTGGAGCCTTCTATGCAATAGAGCTAACTTATCTTGTTCAAAAAGTAGTTGTATTTTGTTTGACTTTGTTAGAGTATAAAAATATAAAAATCATTGTTCTTTAATAGCTTAAGTTTTTACAGTAGTTGATAAGTTACTAGACTTAGAACAAGCTTCTACATGCATTATAATGTGGCACACTGTAGCTCACTAACTTGTTGAAATTGGAGATTGAGTTAGTACAGATAGGAAAGGAACCTTGCTTTGATCATACTGCAACATACACAGAGCATTATAGATGACGCTGTCTACACTTTCAAGTCATCTCTTGTTGGAAACTAGAGTGTGATTTGTTATGATGCATACAAGTCATGCCAGATATGGTAGTATTTCATTCAAGAAGAGAATTTTCTTGCATCCGACCTAGCATTTCTTTGCATCTTCTTCATGTTTTCATTGCTGTCGTAGCACTTAATCCTCCTGCAGGTATCCTATCAACTTCTCTAATTTGGTGGGATTTATGAACCCTCAGAAAATAGAGTTATGGAAATCAAAGCTGTGCAACTAAAAGAGCTCACGAAAAGGACAATTCGACGTAGCAGTAAAACGCAACCAGATGTTAAAGCCAATGGTATGTCATTTGTTCTAGAGCTGTTCAAATATCAAATGGAAGCCATATTGTCTTTGTAATAACTCGTAAAATTTGTAATGAACTACAGATGGCTGTGATTTTGTTAGTTACATGAATTGCTTGTTCTAATCATCGTCCGTTAATAAGCTTATATAGTTAAAATTAAGCTGGTTTAAATTATCTCAATCCATCATCCTAGTGCATGGAAATAAATCCATGGACCACTGCACATTATGGTCACGCAACTAACTGTGATTGAGATATAGTTGGCAAGAAGTTTAGATGATGGTCATTTGTGATTTTCTGAGCATATATATGCTTTGATAAGTACATGGATGGGGCCTTCCAACAAATCTTTTCCTTATAATCTACCATCAAGGCAAGTTATTCTGATGATCCACGTGAATTTCAAATACCCATGAGCAGCGACGCAATTGAAGTAACAAATCTGCAAGCTAAGTCATATAAGCATGTCTTATCCTATAACTCTTACTAGTTATTGACCGATTTATCCCTTAATTTCATCATTATTATAAGCCCATAGTTTATTTTTTCTGATTGATGAGGTGAATGTTACTTGCTGATGAGCAAAATTTTGGTACTGTCATACTCACTGAATTAAGATGATCATTTTCCTATGATCTAGATGCATTGACCATTTATTTGAATTGAGTTGATGCTTGGTAGATGAACCTTACACCATCCATGCCAGCTAATTATGTAGTTCTTATGTCTCTGTCTTTAATACAATCCCCTCCCTTCACTAATTTTGTCGATAATCGAAAAAAACCTAATAGCATTCCTCTAATCCTCTATCACACACTATCTCCAACATCTAGGCCTAAAATGAAAAGGAGTGACATATACTCCTCTTTGTAAGGCAGTTGGATTGGCTATCCAAATTCTTTTATCTTCTAGAGTTATACATACCATCCCTTCAAAGCTACAACATTAAGTGTGGAATTTGTTTAATAAAGCTGGTAAGGAGTCACATTTCTTTCCTTTTCTTCTAGTCTTTATTTTAATATATCCCTCTCTCCATCCATTCCTATCCCAGTTGAGGAATGATATGTGTTCCTAAAGGAGCAGACAAAGACTCAACATCTGCTTCAGTTGTATTACAATTCCTCTTTATTTATTCATTAATGAATACTCTGGCTACTGTGGAGAGTAAGCTATCCCTTTCTTGTGGTACTATTTTTTTCATTTAAAAAAAAAAAGTAACAAAAACATATCTGAGCAAAAGAAGCCAACCACTTATAGTTAGATTCTGCTTTATATGTGACCATATAAAAATATTTTATTATTAAGGATTAGGATACGACTAGGTTTAGCACCATAACTACATGCCACTGGAAAGAGGCAAATAATTCCCACACCCAAAAACACCCAAAACTTTCCATCACTGGATTGGGTGCATTGTCCATTCCCTCTCCTTTGTCTTTCACCTCAAGTGTTGAATTCAGGATGATCAATTCCAACCTCTGATCCCAGTCCACAAATAGCAAATGAAATAGCAATACATAATCTAATCCTAAAACTTATATTCTACCTATCTAAGATGATTCCCCTTAAAAATTAAATATAAAAGCAATAAACAATACAGTTTCTTTCTCTCCTTTGATCTTAAACAAGTATATATACATAGAGAGAATACAATTTATGCAAGGAAATACAAAAACAGCCAAGCAATTTTTCTCCATAGATAAGGATACATACCTCTCTTTTATTCTTCAAAGGAGCCAATTTTTATATTCTTTTCATGATAGTTATATTTAAATGGGAGGTAGTACATAAAGATTCCCCTTCAAACAACTAAGAAAAGACAAGCTCTTGGCCAAACAATGAATGTCTATGAAACAAAGGATTCTGTCTCTCTCTTTCCAACTTTTTCAGAAGAAATTCCCTTCAGTTAAATATAATTCTTTACTTAACTACAAATAAGTATATGTAGAGAACTTAATACAGACAAATGCACCTTTTTTAGCTGCATGAATACATTAATTTTCCACAGGTTCTGCTTGTTGGTTAAATAATCTAATTATATATTTACTTCCCAAAGCACTAATTACTTTTTAAAAATCTATCAACTTTCCTCTTTTTCACTTCCCTTGCTTGCTTCTCAATACCACCACCTCTTGCCTCTTGCTGCTGTCAAATCCTTGTACAGAAATCTCCCACTTCGGCCACTTCCTCAATCCAATTAATCCTCTCAAAACACACTACAGCTCAAATTCCTCAAAACCCACATAAGTAATCCAACTCATAGTATCACATCACTCTCTTTCTCTGTCTCTCTCATGTATAACTGCTTCTTGGAGCTCATATGCTTCTAATATTGCACTGAGGTCCCCCTCCCTTCCCTCCTAAACCAGTAGGGAAAGCAAACCCAGAGGAGAAAAGACATAGAAATGCCACTTTTACTTATTAAATGGGTTTAGCCTTTTCTTATATCTCCATTCTTTTGTGAGTTATTTTTTTCTATTGCCGCCCTTTTGTGAGGCCCGAGGAGGGTGAAGAGGGTGGAAAGTTGGCTCCTTTTTTGCCTTTCTGTTCTCTTTCTCTTTGGTCTTCTTTGTAGGAAGAGAGGGGAGGAAGATGGGGGAATTAGTGAGTGGGTTTCGGGTCGATCCGGCTCTCCGGGCCAGTGTCAGTATGGAGACCACCTGTGGTGCTTTGCTCAGAGAACTTGAGGTTTTCACTTTCTCGCTCTCTTTATCTCTCTGTCTCTCCGTCTCTAAATTCCATCTCTATTTGTTCTTCTCTGTGGTCTAATAGCATCAGGGATGTTCTCTCGCTGTGGGTTTTGAAGATAGTGTTCTTGGTTTAGTGATCTCTGCTGTCCTAGTTCCATGTCTGTTTCTTTGCTTATGTTCTGAAAGAAATAGTCCAATCTCTCAGCAAGAAAAGGAATAAACTTTATAAACTAGTGAATCCATGACATAGAAAAGTATTGTGTAGCGTCTTAATCTGAAAAGTACGGAGTTTAACTCGTTTTTTGGATATATTGAAAAACTTGACCAAAATTTTAACTTGAGCATTTTAGTTGGCCAACTTAGTTGCAGTTTCATCAAATCATTGTATACTTATATATGTTTGTTGCTGGTTTGTGGGAGTAGCACATATGGACAGAGATTGGAGAGAAAGAAGAAGATAAGGATCACATGTTTCAGGAGTTAGAGATGGAGTGCATGCGAGTATACCAAAGGAAAGTTGACGAAGCCAGCGAACAGAGGGCACAGCTGCATCGATTGCTGGTGGCTAAAGAAGCTGAGCTTGCAGCTTTAATGGCTTCACTCGGTGAAAATAGTCTCCAATTGAAGGTATTTTCATTATCTATATTCTCTGCCTGCATCAGTATTGGGTATTCTGTAGGGGTTCTCTGCTTTGAGTGGTCCGTGGTTGCGCAAAGAAATCTTAATTCAGCTTGTTTATCACTTATTAGTCATTAATGATATGTAGTTACCTGATATGACATATATTACTGCAAAACTCCTTTTCTTGGCTCTATGTGATACTCCTTTTCTTGATATAGAGAGAAAGAAAAGAGCTTCTACACTAAATGTCTCACGGCATGTTGCACAAAGTTGAATTGTAAGCCGGCCCTACAGATTTAAGAGATTATGAGATCTTTCTTGCTGAAAGTTGCTCAGGCAAACAATGTGATGCATTAGATTGGTTCTCTGTCTTGTCAATATCTGTTGAGGATTTCTCTAAAGCTTCTATATTGTTAGATCATACAATTAGACATTCTAATGTGCACAACCATGACTTTCTTTCAGCATTATACAACACTGTGTCATAAAAGCAACATAAATTTATCTCCGTTAACGACACTATTTCTTTTTTAGTCAAAAAAAAAAATGATACTAGTCCTTTCCACATTCAGGTAACTTCACGAACGACAATCTTTTACCTCCACGGTATTGGAAATGTCTTTAATTGTGCAAAATCATTTTATTCAATTTAGCTCATAGACTTGCTACTTTTTCGACAATTGACAGTTTGCAATTTTTATATGCAGATGGAGAAAAAGCAAGTATCATTAAAGGAGAAGCTTTCTTCAGTGACACCTCTCTTGGAAGATCTGAGAGTGAAAAAGGACGAAAGAATCAGACAATTTTCTGATATTCAATCACAGATTGAGAAGATCAGTGCAGAGATTACAGGACGCGATCGTTGGCTTGAAACATTAACTGAACCTTTTAAGGATGAACATGATCTGTCAACAAGAAGGCTTACTGACTACCAAACACAACTACGCAACCTCCAAAAAGAGAAGGTAATTGTTTGGTTTGCATTGAAATTAAATTATGCACTCCTCTCATGGACCATGTGGTCCTCCTTGTCTAGTCTGATCGCCTTCATAAGGTTCTGGAGTACGTGAATGAAGTGCACTCTTTATGCGGTTTGCTTGGACTGGATTTCATGAAGATGGTTGACGGGGTGCACCCTAGTTTGCATGAAAAGGATTCAGGGAAATCCACAAACATCAGCGATAGCACTCTCGATGGTCTTGCTCAAGCCGTCCTGAAGCTGAGAACAGAAAAGAAGATAAGAGTTGAGAAGGTAATTGTTTCTCATGTTTTGTTTTGAATTAATCTTTTGTCACATCTTTAACAAATCCAATGTTCTAGTTGCGAGAAACTGTGGAGTCACTCTTCAAACTGTGGAATTTGATGGATTCACCTGAAGAAGAGAGGGCACCTTTTATAAAAGTGGCAGACATTCTTAGGCCCCCAGAAAATGATGTCACTTCTTCTGGTATACTGACCCAAGAAACTATCAAGCAGGTTTGTGACCTTTATCCCTCACATTTGTAGTAGTAAAGGAGATCTGTAAGTAGTTTGTCTTTTGTTTTCTCAGATGGAAGCTGAAGTTGATAGGCTGAGAAACCTGAAAGCAAGCAGAATGAAAGAACTTGTTCTAAAGAGAAGGTCAGAATTAGAAGAGATTTGCAGAAACACACACATTGAACCTGATATGAGCACAGCACCTGAGAAGTCTATTGTGTTGATACATTCTGGTACATTTCTTGATCATATGTATCTGATATATGGGACACCAACAGATATCTCAAATTTTGTTAAACTATTTTTTCACATTCAGGGCTTCTTGATCCCTCTGAACTTCTGGCCAAGATTGAGGCACAAATAGTGGCAGCAAAAGAAGAATCTCTAAGCAGAAAAGAAATCATGGACAGAGTTCGAAAATGGCTAGCAGCTTGCCAAGAAGAAGATTGGCTCGAAGAGTATAACCTGGTATTTAGTTTACTTCCAAAATAGTTTCTCTATATTTGTTGTTGCTGCAGCATGATGTTGACATGAGGTGGTATATGCAGGACCAAAATAAGTATAGTGCAGGGAGAGGTGCCCACTTAAATCTGAAGCGAGCAGAGAAGGCAAGGATGATTGTCAACAAAATTCCAGGTGCGTCTCTAATGCGTATCTGTTTATTTGTTTAAATTATATGCTAAATACATATTTATTTTGTAGATATCATTGACAACCTGGTGAGCAAGACATTTGCCTGGGAAGAGAAAAGAAACATGCCGTTTCTATACGATGGAGTAAGATATAGTTTTATATATAGAAAAAATATATATATACTTTTATGATAAATGGCCATACTATATTGTCTTCTTGTCTTAATAATTGATGAGCTGCTGTTCTGCTAACAACTTAAGGTTCGTTTAGTTGCTGTTTTGGAGGAGTACAAACTTAATAGACTACAAAAGGAAGAAGAGAAACGGCGTTATAGGGTATGAACTGTGTCTGTATGCGCATATCTTTCTTGGAGAACCACTGCTAATATGTGAACTTTGGTATTCATCTATATCTTTTGTAACAGGACCATAAGAGGTTGCAAAATCTATTGCTCAGAGAGAAAGATCTAGCATATGGGTCCAAGCCTAGCCCAGGAAGGTTTACAAGTGGGCATCATCCAAATGGAAATGGATTTATGACTCCTATACCTCGGCGAGTTTCTGTTGGTGGTGCAACCCCTGAGCTCCTGACGCCACGCTCATATTCTGGTCGTGGCAATGGATACTTTAAAGGGACGAGACGACTGTCCACCACACCGCTGAATTTTGTCAGTATATCTAAAGAGGATAGCATGTCTTCCTTCGCATCCTTCAATGGCTCAGAACGCGGTTCTCCTCTTCATTGAGCATGTATTTTCCGCCAAGCACTTACATACTGCTCTCATCATTCATTTTCTGGTTCTCTATCAAGATGCTAATAAATTTATATTCATCGAAGAACAATAACATAGGGATCTATATTCTTCTTCTGCAGGAAGTACTATTCATCTTGGCATACAGCACCAGTTAGGGCAAATACACAAAAACCGAAGTCCAAACCAACGTCCGATACACGCAAATGAACGCATGTATACTAATGCCATGACACGCTTGTAATTTGTTTATATTACGAACCCTATTTCATGTGGCAGGGACTAACAATTTACCTATAGATAGATAATAGGGACTAACATCCGATGCCATTCCCCTTTCTTCCGATCACAGAGAGTTGTTATCCTGGTAGTTAGTTGGACATTTCATGTAGATAAAGATACTATTTGTTCAGTATTCCTTCAAAGTGGTGCAATTTGCTGTCCAAGCTTCTGAAATGTTGCTGGATTACATTCACTTTATGTTCCAGTTTGCCAGTTGCCAAAGTTGAAGAGAGAAACTAGTCCATCTGAGTAGAAATTGTATAATATTTATTTATTTATAATTCAAGTGATTTACTGCTCAAATGGTTGAGGTGGTAATATCAAAAAAAATTTCATCGCTCAGCACTAGTTTGGAAGAAACTTAATGTGGTGATTCATATCATATTCTGCAAAATATACACAGAATAAGTGTGAGGCCTTATGTGTATAAATTTTATCCTTGCCTTTTGAACTATATATCATATCATTTGTTAATATACTCCTATCAAATTAGAGGCCACGTTTGACATTTTTCATTTTGTCTAATTTGAACCCTATGCTTTTCATTATTCTCCAGGAACCATATGCATAGACATTTTAATTCAAAAATCTAAGATATGGAGCTCAAAAGTATAAATATTTGAAGTATAGGGTGTAGAATATAATAAGCGAGTTTAATAGCAACTACTGCAAAACTTCCGGGGTTTTGTTGCCAATTTTGACGAATAAAGGCCATCGAGCAGCCAGTTCACCGTTTTCTTTAACTATAAAAAGCTAATGGAGACCTAGAAAGAGTGAGGGAGAGGGGAGAGTGGTCGAAGGGGAGACGGAGAGAGAGAGAAGAGAAGGGTTTGGGAGTTTAAAGGGTTCGTCTGCTCCTCTTCTACATCGGAGTTGAATCGATCGCAATCGGAGGTAGAACAATGGCGGAGCAGCTCACGGAAGAGCAGATCTCTGAGTTCAAGGAGGCCTTCAGCCTCTTCGACAAGGACGGAGATGGTAAATTTTCTCCTTCGTTCTATCACTCTTGATCGATCCCTTTCTATCTCCTCTTCGATCTGTAGTCTCGTGTTTCCCCTGTTTCTTGGAGTTCCGAAGAGATCTAAACCCTAGATCTCAGTCGGCGAGGTCGAGATTTGATGGATCGTGGATTTTAACTGTCGGATTGATGACAGATTTGCTACTGGATTTCTTTGCAATCTGTTTTATGTCGATTATTTTGGTCCGGGCATTCCAGATCGCGTCTCTTATGTCTAGTTTGGTTTCTTGAAGAAGATTTTGACCGATCTTGCTTCGGGTGCGAATGATCTGTGTGCAGTAGGTGAGGTTTGAATTTTCTTTATTCGATCTTGGAGATGTTGACTCTTGACCACAAGGCTGATCCCTATTGTAGTGAAGAAGTACAGTTGAAAAGGGAGAGCTAAGGCGTGTTACAAAGAGATGTTGTTTCTCGTTAATGTGGTCCGAAAATACGGTGGTTTTATAGTAATGCAATTATTGGTTTCTTCTGGAAAGAACAGGATAAGTTCTTCGTTTCTCTTTTCTTGTTTTGGTTGCTTTCCGTGCATTCTTTGGCAGATTTTTTACGTATTTGATGTGAGACATGATCAAGAGGTGCATCCATACTCTGGCGTCTTAGTTTTCTTCAGCTTTGTGACTGATGAAGAGGAATGATACTTTTGTGGTCACATTGGCCGTTTAAGATGATTAGATTGACTAAATACATGCAGGTTAAGAGGTGGTGGTACTAATATCATTGGACTTTTTGCATGTGTATGCTTTATATGAAATTGTTACACATAGTATCAGATTGACAGGTAGTAACATTTAATTTGTTTACGTTCACATAATAATGCTTCAAACTAATAGGTAGGCCTGAAAGCTAGTTTGCTTGAGCCAAATTTTGTTTCCTCAAGCACAATTTCATCATTGTCAGTCTTCTCTCAGCTGAGCTTGGAAGTATCTGTTCTCGAATCAGTTGCCCATTGGAAAGAGTTTGTTTCTGAGTAACATGTCATGTAACTTAATTCTCTGTGGAATCAATGGTTGGGCTCATCTTTTTGATAATACGAGCTCCAAATGTAACATGAGCTGTGCTCGTTTGATTGTTGGACATTTGGACGTGCCACTTCTCAAGTTTTCATAACTGTATAATTTGTTTGTCTATTACTCTATTATATTTTTTTTATAATTCCATCCCTAGTTACATGATATTAAATTTCTGTTCATTCCCATGTAGGCTGCATCACTACAAAAGAATTGGGAACTGTGATGAGATCATTGGGTCAAAATCCAACTGAAGCTGAATTGCGCGATATGATTAATGAAGTTGATGCTGACCAGAATGGAACCATTGATTTTCCTGAGTTCTTAAATTTGATGGCTCGCAAGATGAAAGTATGTCTGTTTTTGCTTCATTATTGGTTTAGTTGATTTACTTGCTGATATTTGTCTTTTGGATATCTTTAGTTAGACCTATGCATTAGCTAAATTGTTCATATTTGTAGCTCATTTTTGGTCAAGTTTACAGCTAGAGGTTTATATTGTTTCTCACCCAATAAATTTGTGAAGAATACTTTTACTTATGACGTCACCCTTTTTATTCGTTTGACTATGATAAACTTGATCCTTGTGTTTTGGGTATCTATTTACATCTGCATGGAGTTTGTGGCTTGGTCCTTTTTTGTAGGACGAGTTATAAAGTCTAGCACATTAAGAATTTATTTTGTGCTGGGCCTAGTTTTCTGTGATACCATGATAATATCATTTGTTTTTCGATGATTACTTATGGAATCCATAATATGAATTGTTATATCCTTTCATCATTAATTGGCTTGTTCACAAATACTTGCTCTTTTTGTTGGTTGCTAAATAATTTTGCTTCTCATGAATTGTGTTGGACGATAGTAAGTAAGATGAGAAGGAAAAAAGCATTTTGGATGTTAGTAAGCATACCCATGAATGCCTAGTTGGACTGTGTGTGCCGATGACTCTTGGTAGACCTGGTATTGTACCTTTTGTTTTTATCCATCAGTTCTTGACCTTTCGACTAAAAGAGATTTAGAAAACTTGTTTCCTTGAAGTACCTTTTGTTAAGTGTTTGTCTGTCATCTACTAGACATGAAAGCATGTGATTTTTGCACTCTTCAACCTACTACTTACTATCTCTAATTCGTTGGGCTTTAAAACTTGAAGGACACTGATTCTGAGGAAGAACTTAAAGAAGCTTTCAAAGTGTTTGACAAGGATCAAAATGGTTTCATTTCTGCTGCAGAGGTAATCAGACTTCTAAAAATGAATGATGAAAAGAGCATCAGATTTTGTTGTTCTTCTGTCCGTGCTGTTTCACTTTACTACTAGGAAGCTTGCCTCAGTGTTTATCGTCATCGCATACTTCTTTCTAAATGCCTTCTCTTTGTGATTGTCAGCTCCGTCATGTGATGACGAATCTTGGAGAGAAGCTGACAGATGAGGAAGTTGACGAGATGATCCGGGAAGCAGACATTGATGGTGATGGGCAGGTGAACTACGAGGAGTTCGTGAGGATGATGTTGGCCAAATGAGAGTCTAGGCAACGCCCCATCCTGGATTCCTCAATAATACTAGTAGTATTTGATCTCCTGTATCAACTTCTAAATGCGTTTTCTGAACTCCCACCTGTTTTCCGATACTTCTATTTTGAGCTATTGCTAAATAACTGTCACTAGTATGGTTTCTTCACAATCTTATTTCCATTTGACAGCTTAAGCGACATATATATTACTCAAAAAGACGAGCTCGTTATATAGATCTGAGTTTGGTCTCCGACTTGATGAACCTGTACCAAAAATTACAAATCAAATTGGTTTATGTAGGTTCCTGGGAAATTGCAACACAAAGTGGTACTTAGGATAAAAGAGTATAACCATGTCCAGTGTTGAAAGAAACTATAGGAAAATATCCTTCTTTTCTTGATGGATCTGAGAAACACTTCTCCACCCAAAAGACTACCACTATCATTTGAACTTATTATGTCTTAGTATGCTCTAGTGCTAGTTTAGCTTTATTTGACCATATTAACAAGGTCATCCATATCGCTACTAGGTGTTCGCTCACTCCTTAAAACATCTTTTCCACCATTTTTGGATCAACCAACCAGCTAGGTGACTTTTTATAATTTTAGACATGATGATTGACGCAATGCGTGTGTCAGTCAATCTCATGATATGCATCCGTAGTAGGAAAACATATATATATATATATATATATATATATATATATATATATATATATGTTTGACCAAACTATATGCAGCAGCGACACGGTGGACAGGAGCTAATCACCACGTTTCTTGTCATTACTACCGTCACAATAATTAATCGTTAATTGGATTAGCATATCAACAAATTTTATTTGATGTCCAAATCACATGTTCTTGTTTCCTCTTGCAACTAAAACTAAACTTAGTTTATTTTGAGGATTCCGCACACACATTAATTGTTGTACATCTCCATACAGAATTAATAACATTTATCCTCCTCCTTCTTCTCCCCCCTCTTCTTTGACTACTTTATCCTTTTTTTTTTTGGCCCTAATTTTCCCCAATGCAAAATTTTAAATGGATAAGCTCCTCTCCTTCATAATCCGAAATACAATTAAAATTCTTACCATCAGACGTTCAGTTTGGAAATATTCGTATAACTACAGAAATGGCTCAGATCTTCCATTTGTACCAAATAAAGGATTGATGATCTCTATCTCGATCAAGCACAAATTAGAGATGCGTTCCAAGATCTGACGGTGTTGTACGTTCAAGATTGCTCTTCTCTATCCAAATCTCCAAACTCAGATAATTAACCATGTTAAAGGAGTTCTTAATATTATAGTTAACTTACATGCATGGTAAAGATGCAACATTTCTTCTCTCTCTCTCTCTCTCTCTCTCTCTCTCTCTCTACATTCTACATGATACTAGGAGAGAGAAAGAGAGAGAGATAGCTAAAGGATACGAAAAGAAAACGAAAGAGAAATATGAGAGTTAAAGAGTACTGATAAGTTCTTAAAGCACCACTAAATATAAGAGACTTAATTATCAAACATTCTAATCCAACTTGGCCATATGATCTCCTCCATGGAAGCATGGGTCTAGACCTCCTCATTGCCATCCCTTCCGCCGTCCACCGGAGACCCGTCGGTGCGAGTCGTCGACGACGACGTCGTCGGGCTTCCCTTGTGGTTATGCATCCAAATCTTGAACGTCTTCCGACTCACTCCGATCTCGCGGCAGAACGCCGACACCTCGTCGTCTTCCTCTTCGCCGTCTCTCTTCGGCATCTTCCACCCGATCCCCTCGGCGAAGCTCGCCATGCTCGCCTTCTGCTCCTCTGTGAACTTAGTCCTCGTCCGCCGCCTACTCCCCTCAGGCGGCGGGAGAAGATACCCCGCCACAGCGTTTCTGCCGCCGGCGTGGTAGTCTATGAAGGCTCGACGGTGGAAGTTGCGGTGGCAGCCGCAGGCAGCGCAGGTCAGCATCGAGCCGTCAGAGATGTACTCGCAGCAACCGTCGGCGGCGTACGTGCCGAGCTTGGCTGCATGGTTCTTCATGCACTCCTTGTAGATCTCTCTCATCCTCTCTGGCTCCATTCCTCTCTCTCTCTCTCTCTCTCTCTCTCTCTCTCTCTCTCTCTCTCTCTCTCTCTCTCTCTCTCTCTCTCTCTCTCTCTCTCCCTCTCCAACCCTTAACTCTTTCTCTCTCTCCTCCCTTATCCTTCTTCTATGTTCATTTCTTACTCGGTTGGAGGGGGTTTATATAATGTCTTGTGGCCGGATGTTGAATTACCTTTTTGGTACATAATATTGTGTTATTTACATATGTACCACTAGGACTTTGTTAATTTGTTGTTTATTTCTATATATTGGAATTGGAATAGTAGGAATGTTTTCAAGGTTGAACGGATAATTCATGAATCTACACTATATCTCCACCGATATTCTTAGATATGAGCGTATTTGTGCTGTTAACGTTATCTTTCACACGTGTCAGAATTGAGAGGATAACGTATTTAGTGTATCGACTGTCGCATTTGTATAAATGAGTGAGGGAATCTAAATTAAAGTTCTTGCTATATATTTTCTTTTTCGGTTAAAAAGCTAAAAAGATTTATCGCAAGCGACAATTTAAAGATATTGTGGTATCTCATAAAGGCTAAATCAGATACCGTTCAATTTGATTCCGTCTAGGAGTTTAAATTTCCTAATTTATTATTCTGGATAAAAAAAGAAGAAGAAGATAATCTAGCCATGGCCAACTGCCCATAATTAGGGGAATTACAATTTCTAGTAACTAGCCAATGATTCAAGAATGTATACATCATCCCTAATTAGCTTATGAGTCACACTTAAACTTGTATATGTTTAATTTATTATATTTTTTTTGTTTCTCTCTTCAATGAATTTGAACACTGGACTTAACAGTGAATATTGGATTGTAATATTTTGTGGTCCACTTCCAAATCATTATCTACAGATAGCAATACAAATGTAGTTGTTTGACTTACCAAATTTAGTCAGTTTTATGAAACCAAATAAGGATATGATCAAGGTCAATCCCTACAAACTTCCATACATTTGGACACTATGGCATTTCAGCAATTCTTGAGTTGGTTGAGGTCAGAAATCTTAGTAAACCCCTGCCACTCCCTTTCTCTCTCTTTGTTTTTATTTAATATGAGGACATTTGTGTGCTTTGAAGCAACATTGTGTACTTGCTCATGTGGCAAATTAGGGTAGATTTATTTATTCCCCTCTTTCTAAGATGATAAGAATAACAAAATAGAGTGAGCTGTTTGGGTTTTATCCAGCAATTTCAATTTGGTGTGACAAAATTACAATACTTTCCCTTGTCCTTTTTTCTCCATGCTTACCACGTACTGTCATCCCAGCTCAAACTCCTCCATCACATGGATTCTGGTTGGTTGGCCTTTGAATACTTTGTGATTAATTTAGAGATGAGCAACTTGGGCAAATCCACCCACAAATGCATGCAATTGGTTACTATTGTAATTGTTATTCCTACGTGGTCCTCTCTGCAACCTATTGTGAGACAAGTCCATAGAAGCTTTTAATTCCCGTATAGATATAGAGGCCATGTTAGCTGTGAAGATAATTTGTTTTCATGCTTACCATGTCTCTATTATTTTATGGCTAATGGATTTGACTGTAGATTAACATCTTTTAGCTGGAAAAAGCTCAACATTACTTGTATATCTTGCAACACCTCCATTCACTTCTCTTCTCTAGATGATAAGATTCAACAGTAAGGACATGGGTGCCTCAAATTAATGTAGTTAGTGTTCATACCGCGTCTCCAGAATCGACATCGGTTATCAAAGCAGTCATACTGCATGTGTCTATACTTTCTATGAAAAATTAAACAAGGCGTCCTATTGCACTAGACTCTTTTTAATATAAGTTCCTGAGGAAAATAAGATGTACGTGGTTTTATCTTCATTACTAAAGAAACTATTATACACTTAGTACTGTTCAGGCAGTACTGCTACACTTAGTACTGTTCAGTAGAATGTGGAAGAAAAACTGAGTCTGAATCTGAACTCCTTTTAAGTTTGACAAATGTTAATGATAGTCTATGTACTATCTCAACCATCTGGAATCTAAGCTTCCCAGTTGCATCACAAGAGAAATCTGAAGCCTAATCTGAATTATTGACTTTGGACCCCAATACTCTCATAGAAACTATGCAAATTGTTGGAAGAAACAACCTCTCCAGTTCATGTTGCATTCACAGACTCTCCCATGCAGCAGTACAGCACTAGGGCACTCTTTCTAATAAGGTATTTAATTAACTTAAGCGTTATGTTTAAGAGAACCCTTAATCACATGGAATCATATTATTCTAAACTAAACACAACAGTAGAAGTACTGTCTGCATTACTCCGACAAACTGAATGCTTCCATGATTCAAGTTTATGGATACAATTAGGCACTTTTTGTAACATCTCACCACAAACGAAGGATTATAATTAAAAGGAGGCAGTTGGCATTTAGGGGACAAAGGAAACCTCCTCCATGTATCATAGGACAAGGATAATTAAGTGTTGTAACCAATCATCTTAACAACTTCTATGGTCAACCAAATGGCCAGGGAGCTGTTTACATCCCTGGATACAATTCAAAACACATCTCTACATGAGGGGACTAAACAAAGGCCTGGAGTTGTACTTGTGGTGCATGAACTTAACACCTGTAGATCGTCAGAAAGCTTGAGAGTTGAAACATAGGTTAATATCATAGGTGGCAATTAAATAGATGCGGTCATTATATAAAGATGAGATCATCTGAGATTATTGTAGATTGGTGCTTAGTTATATTTATTCACGAAAGAACATGTCCAGATAAATTAATGCCTGCTCTGCCATGTGAGGGATTATAAACCAACCAACCCAAGAATTATAACAATATAAGAAGTTCTTGAATCCAAATTACTTCAGTTTCTGCATTACCGATTTTATTTACCAATCGTGGATTTTAGAGAGGGGATCCGGCCCATAACGATTGGGCCTAACCACGGCCTGCGTCGAAGTCAACTGGGCTTGGGCCGGGTTCGAGTTCTGGCTGCGAGATCGAATGGTCCCAAGTCCCAACCCAGCCAGTCTAATGCCCCCAAATAATGGGCCTATCTCATCCGGCCCATTAATCCCACATATGATAATTAATAACAACTCTAGAATTCTCTAAACCACTCTTTTACTTCTCTTCAAATATATGATAATGAAATACTATGAAAATGTGAGTAGAAAATCTATAGTTGCTCAAATAACAGAGTAATTATTTGATGGCTTTATTAATAGCCGGACCATGTTGGAATTTATTTTTTATTTTTATTTTTAAAAACACAGGTTGGAAGAAATGGATAAGTACAAGAATAAGGTGGTATTGGCAAAACATGGGTCAAATTTATTCATGGTTTGCCACCTGGCCACCTATCATCAGCAGTTACACTATATTCGAAAATCAGATTAAAAATACTATAATTTATGTACATGGAAATTTATCTGTACCTTCACATATGCCCATGAGCATATGGCCATATCATTTATTTAACACACAAAACAGCAAAGAACCCTAGAGAAACATATCGTTCCAAGGTAAGTCCGTCCTTTATTCTCTTCCTTTGTATACTATTTTATTGATAGTTATGGATAATTATTTTATTTATAAAAAAAAAAAAAACCATTTGAAAGCCCGTTCCTTATTTCTTCTGGTTTCGTTATTCTATTTGTTCCCATTGTTCCCAAGGATCTCACCTTGGAACCCTAAAAGCTGTAACGTTCCATACCTATCCTAGATTGGAGATTCTAGGCTTCTTCTAGTGGGCATTTGGTATGGTTTTGGAATCACCTTCTCGTCCTTCTGATCGGTTTTTAGAACTAGGGTTTCGTCAAAGACGGGTCTTTTGTGTAAATTTTGGCTGTTTTTCTTCGGGTTTTACGATTTTCTCTGATGTTTTATCCTTTTGGTGAAATGGGTTCTACAGAAAACGGCAACGGGAAGGCAATGCGGTGGATGCGTTGATCGAAATTGGTGAAAAGGGTTCGATCTTGCTCTGTGTATTTTGGTGTTGGAATATCTCTGCGGTTGTTCTCGGGTGAGATGGACGACGATGGAGGATTGGGTATTCGGAATTGGGGTTACTACGAGCAGTCCTTGAAGGGAAACCTAGGGCTACAGCTCATGTCCTCCGTTGGGGACCGTGACACGAAGCCCTTGTTGTCCAATGGCGGATTCTTCCACCGGGATTGCGGAGTCGGGGAGCCGTCGGTGCCGATGGATTTCGTGAGGGATGGGTGGATCCACCATGTGAGAGATATTAAGAGCCCCCATATGCTCCCAATGAGCCACCTTTCTAGTTATGGCGTACTCCCTGGGACTCCTACTCCGCCGCATACCCTTCAGATGATGCAGCCGCCACCGCAGCCGCAGCAGCAGCAGCCTAAGGACGATCGCATTCCATTGGCAGATGAAACTGGAGGTAGAAGTGAGACTCCTTTAAAGAAGAGACCTCAGGGAAACCTGCAGAAATTGCCGAAGCCTAAGAAGCCTAAGAAAGTAGCTGTTCCGAGAGATGAGAGTACTAATGGTTCGGTTTCACGCGGAAAGGCCGGGAGGAAGAGCATGGGAATGGTCATTAATGGCATTGATTTGGACCTCTCCCGGATTCCTACGCCAGTTTGCTCGTGCACGGGCACCCCACAGCAATGCTACCGGTGGGGCGCGGGGGGTTGGCAGTCAGCATGTTGCACTACCAGTATCTCCGAGTTTCCCCTTCCAATGAGTCAAAAACGGCGGGGAGCACGCATCGCTGGTCGGAAGATGAGTCAGGGTGCTTTCAAGAAGGTATTAGAGAAACTTGCGGGAGAAGGGTATAATCTTTCTAATCCAATTGATTTGAGGACTTTTTGGGCCAAACATGGTACCAATAAGTTTGTGACTATCAGGTAAAGATGCACAATGTTTGTGGGCTTTGATAGGCGCCTGTCTCTTCAGTTGGTCTGCTTCTCCTTGTATATACTATATATGTCCTTCTGCAGAGGCTCTTTCAATAGCTTGTATCCCAGTTTTATTCTTCTCAGCCGCGATTACATGCTTTCTTGAGGTTCAGGAATTTGGGTTAGTTAGGGCTTGTTGTTATCTTTCTTTCTACAAGTTGCAGTCTAAGAAAAACAACACTGTCTAACTTAGATCGTTTTCAATTAATGGATAGATTTTTACTCCCTTTTTTAATGTTTGTCCTTCATATAATGCGTTTCTTTCTCAAGGGCCATATGGTCACTGCCTTGTTTATTTCTGGCTATGCAATAGTGACGGCTTTGAGACTTGTGTTCTTGTGGTCCTTGTGCACTAGCATGCATAATCTTATTTTGGATGAATTGCTATTGTTTTGCAGCACTTGCCGTTTCAGATACAGTAAGTTTCTATATGTATAAGCTCATTTTAATATTTTTTTGAGTTACAGAATGCTAGCTCTGCAAGAATCCTTTCTTTGGAAAACCTAGATATCTACTACAACAAAATGTGCGACATATATTCTGCCTGTGAATTACCTTGTTATGTAGGAAATAGGATAATAGAAATATAATTTATCTGACTAGCCTTTGGCAAATTGGATTTCTAGTTAATTTTATGCTAGCTTTGCTTTGTCCCATGTTTTAGGATGTTTGGATTCTCTTTTCCTATCCAAGTTCACCTGTCATTATGTGTCAACAAATATGTTTTACAATTTTTTGCACAACATCAAACAGAATTCCTTATTATTAACCATGCACTTTTTAGCTTCTCAGGCACTGTATGTCCACAGTTTGCATCTCACGTAGCCAGAATTGTAAGGTCGGACTTTCTGTTAGTATATAATTAAGTTGAAAGATGCAAAGAACTTTCAGCCACTTGTTTGGAAGTGCACAATAAGAGTAAAATAAAACATGATGTCTGCATTAAGTTGAAAGTTACCTGAGAGTCTTTGGTTGGAGCATGTAGGTTCTGAATATTTGAATTTTGAATTTGTTCTGCTCTCTCCTGTCCTTCTCTTGGTATAATGCCATACAATACCCAGACAAATTTTAGGAAAATGTAAATCTGTGGGCAAATCTTCAAATATTACTACTTTAGCTTGTTCATCAGTACCTATGGTGATTTGTTCTAAACACATGTTTAAAATAAGAATCACATACGTACCTTCATATGCAACAGTCTACGACATGTTTGCTAGTAAACTATTTGTTTCCATAGTTACCTATACCTTGCAATCTTCTTATAGAAAATATTGATATGATCAAGTTTCCATCTATGCTTGTTAGCAATGTATAGTCTGATGATAGATTTCAAGAACATAGAGTGAGGAAATCTTGTAGATATATAAAATCTCTTAAACTTTATGGGCTATTAGAAAACTTTCTCACTTGTCCAAATAGACATGCTTCGTGAATTGTTATAAACATCCTCTATTAGATTAAGCCATTTCACTTCTTTTTTTCCCTCGCATTTGCCTCTCAATGTCATCATTTTTTTCTTAATGTTTCCATTTAACACATTTACTAATTGGTTTGCTTTATTCTGCCTCTGGTTTTGTTTTTGATTATTCAGTCTTCTTTGCTGTTGGAGCATCTAAATAAAGTTCCATGACCCCTTCCCTAATCAAGATAGAATAACTCTGAATGCAAATTATACATCCTTTTGGCTTGTAAGAAAAGGGAGGAATATCTAGCTGCAAGTGCTTTCATATTTTATTTTATTGCTGCTCTTGTTAAAATAAATGAAGTCTCTTTTGAAGGTGACAAATATTTGATGGAGATTTCCGATTGACATATGGTTTTTATAGAGTTAAATAGCTTTGTGGTAAAGTTCCTTCGGAATTATATTGTGATTTTAGAAAAGAAAAGAATGATAAGGATTACTATTTCACAAAGACATGCATGAGAGAGCAATGACTAATATAAATAACAAAATAAAGTAGGCTTTCTTTTCATATCTTGTTTCCATTACATCATGGATAAACATTGTTCTACTCTTTTGCATTGTCAGTGCTCCTATTAGGCATATTCAAGATGAGGGCCCATTATATTTACTGTTTGGCAATCATGTTGTTTTCATTGTTGAGTCTAGAAAGAGAATAAATTTTAAATAGGAGTGTGCACCCTATGCATTATCATCAGTACAAAATGAACAGCAGAGGTATTCGTTATTATCTCATATTTGATTTGTTGTTCATTGAACTGATGGCACAAAGCGAAAACACTAGCTTGAAGGTTGATTACTTGAAACTCGAAGAACACCGATAAACTGAAATGATTGCAAAGGAGTATCTCAATTTCTTTGTAATGACCTTATCTTTGGTGTTCTTATTAATGGTTACTATGCAACAGTGTTAAGATTTCTGGGAGCTGAAATGGTGACCTCTGGTAGGTATGTTAGCATAGGAAGTGCGAGAGATAATTTTCTATGTGAAGAGCATGATGTTAGATTATTGGAAGGGCATGAGATAATCTTATTGCACCTCTAATTTGCATTTTCTAGATGCTCTCAAGTTTGAAGCATCTTAAGTTCTTAGTGTCATGTAATGCACGATTAGTTATATATATCAATACTGCAGCTTCTAAATGAATTCAGGGTCTATGTCAAATGTCATTCTTCTATGAATGGAGCATGCATATTAATCTACGAGATATACTTTATATTCACAGAAATTTGCATTGCATGAACTATAGTAGGCATATGATTTGCCTGGTATCTTGCTCTATTGATATGTTTACGTTTAACTGTTGTTTGTGTTGCTGGGTTTACACTAAAAGTGAAGGTTTTATTATTCATTTCTTACTGGTTGAAGTAAGTTTCAGTCTTTCTGAATGAACCTTTCTGATGCGTGTGATGATGGTTGGAATTGCAAAGAGTTTGAATCTTTTCTGATTAGCTGTTGTTAAAAAGTTTTTCTTGTCCTTGGAGGTAAACCAATTTATTTTCAACGACATATTGTCTACAAGGCAGAATATTGAGTCTTCTCTTTGCAAGTAAATTTACTATATTCTCTGCTAATCTTGTACTGTTTGAGCCGAAAGTGCTTTCTAGAGTTCAGCAGTCAGATTTCTTCCCAGTTCATAAGTTTCTTTACCACGTCTCTTTCTTTTGTAGTTATATATTTAACTGTGGGTTCTCTTGTTCTCGTGCATATCCCCACTATACCTAAGCATGTAGAATCTTTGTGCGCGATGGTCTGCGTTCTCTCTGCAATATTTACCATGCACTATATATAAACACTATATTCAGTGTATGCCTATCTTGACTTGGAATCATGGTTGGTTGAAAGTATTTTAAGTGGGAAGCATGTCATTATTATCTCTTATCTTTTGAATACACAGTAGATGAGTTTGGAATTTAGTGTCCTTATTGTGCTTTATCATACTCGTGAGTAGGGTCTTTCTGACAAGTGTTATGTTACTTTGGCATTGGAAGCTCTCTTAAAATGAGTCATCTCCATAGGAGCTCATGTCTAAGATTCCATTGTGCGTGTTCTCTTTCTGACATTGATTATGTCTCTGTCATGAAAGCAACAAAGCAGAGGCATTTTTTCCATTACCTGAATTCCTCCAGTGATTTGGATTTACTTTGTCAAAAAGAAAAAAAGAAAAAAAGAAAAAAAAGAAGAAGAAGAAAAAAGATAGCTATGTGAGCCCATGCACCATAAAAGCTTTCTTCTTTAGATCCTTCTTTACTTTTCCTTTCCTCTCTACTTATTAGACCACCACCTTGTGTTTAAATTCTGTGGCAAAATTGGCATGCTTATGTTGCTATCCAATCTATTCTCTCTCTCTCTCTCCCTCCCTCCCTCTGCTTTTTTTTTTATATATAATTTGTCTTTCATGTGAAGAAGTAATCCAGCAGTATGAGTGAGATTGAATTGATGGGAGCACATGGAATGGCGTGGGTCCATGTCCAAAAAGGGGCTTTGGCATCAAAAGAGAGGGGTGGGGGAGATGGCAAGCAAAGGGAAGACAAAAAGAGGGGAAGGAAGAGGAACACACTCATCCACTAGCCCATCATAACCCTTTTTTGACACATTTATGAGCATTGTGAGCTACTATCGATTCATCTTTAGAGTGATGTTAATGGCATATATACTTTAGGATTTGGTATAGATTGGAACTATGACTGGTATATGAATGTCAACGGCAACCTTGTTTGTTCCTTTCTTTATATATATATATATATTGGTAGTATGTATTTGTTGATAATTTGAGACCTCCGTCATAAAAAGTTATCTAGGCTCAAATTGGTCCATATCCTTGGATTTGGTGGGCTACTGGGCCCAGTGTAAGTTCCATCTTAGGAAGACCCTAGATGTCGGCCACGTGTTAACGTAGCATGTTAGCAATTCATTATCATCATGGCCCGCCCACTCGAGGATGTTTTGGAAGCCACGTAGGAATTGAGTCAGCACGTATGGTCAAATTTTTTCTTGCTAGCTTGGTACCTCTCTCTATCTCTCTATTTGAGGCCAAATGAAGCATTGTTTTGTGAAAGATTAATGAAATTAATTAAATCTTATACCTCAGAATTTTCGTCAGGTTAGTAGCTAGATTAGAAAAAGTTCTCTAGTATCTCTACTAAGTACTCACTTTACACTTATATAAAAGGTTTAAGAAAGAGGGTTATGGAATATATATATATATATAGGTTAGTGGATTTGAAGTCAGTGGCTATTATAGTAATCCAAAGTTGGATGACATAAAAAAAGAGAAAAGTTGGTTAGCATGCTAAAAGATCCCAAAGTTGCAAGACTGGAACAGGGAGAGAAAAAGATAGAGAAGGAAAAAAGCTCTCTCACCAGCTTCCTAGTAAGAAAGACCTTTGCTTTGTGGTACTTTACCATTCTAAAGTTTGCTTGTTGGAAAGCTCGATCTTATTAATAATTACCTGGTTAAATTAACTTGCATCTTTTGGGAGGTAAAAACCAAAAGTATACTTTAGTTTTGTTTAATGTGGTCCTCCCTCTTCGGTTTCTTACACCAGACGAAAGAAATATATATATATATATAGAGAGAGAGAGAGAGAGAGAGAGAGAGAGAGAGAGAGTTATAGACAATAAGGTTGTGAAACTTTTTTGATTAAACTACACTAGAGAATTAATGTTAGAAAAATGGATTATAGCATGAGTTCATTAGCTTGCACATATATCCGGTGTAGGGAAAAGATTAAAAGGAGGCTAAAAGTCATAAAACAAATGCAATGTAATCAAGAAAGATGTCAATGGAATAATCTCAATTGGGGCTTAGTTTAGTAAGCTATGAATCCGATTTGGGATCAGTGACACTTGGATGAATGATTGCCAGCCATGATCTCAGTACAGTAGCGCATGTGTGAAGAATCTTCCCCCCCATCATTCCCAAAGAAGACGCAAGCAAGATAATTTATAACATAAATGACAAAATAGTTAGTTCAAATTTATTGTTCTTGTTGTTTTTTTCATTCTTTCTTTACTCTAAATTGGTGATAAGTTGGGGTGACAGGAATCACAGTGCTTTTATTTCTTTACTATTATGTTGTTTCTCAGTCCCGCTAAACTCTATCACTGTGAACTGCTAGCTAGACCCAAGTTTCAAGTAATGTGATCAATGAGGTCAGAGCTCTCTAGCTAGATATATCTTCTTAAATTAATATTCTGAGATATATTTACTTTTTCTTTTTGTTTGTCAATACGTTGGGGGTTGTCTACATGCTTACAAAGCCAAACCCCATTACTACCACGCCATGACTTCACAAACAAAGCTGTTAAGAAAGCTGCTTTCCATTGAGTATATGAGACAGACTCACCTCCAAAAAGAAGAGACACGGAAAGGAGGAAGAGAGAGAGAGAGAGTGAGAAGCTTTTTGCTTCTTGATCTCTCCAGCTGTATCGCTAGCTCCCTCTCTTATTTATTGTTCCCCCAACCCTTATCTCTCAGTCTCGCATCTAAAAAAAGACCACACGTTAATTAGACACAATAGTTTTAGAGAGAGAAACCCAAATGTTGAGCTCCTCTTCTTGTGATCCGGAGATTAATCTTACGACTAACACCAAGAAGAAAAGAAGGCCAGCAGGAACTCCTGGTATTTGCATATATGTATATTTATATATTCCAATTCCATATTCCAATTGGGTAATTATTCTCACCGCTATTCCAATATATTGTTATTAGATCCTGACGCCGAGGTGATCTCTCTATCTCCGAGGACGCTAATGGAGTCCGACAGGTACGTGTGCGATATCTGCAAGCAAGGATTCCAACGAGAGCAAAACCTGCAGATGCACCGGCGGCGGCACAAGGTGCCGTGGCGGCTCCTGAAGCGAGACACGTCAGATGGGTCGGCGGCAGGAGGGGTACGGAAGCGGGTGTTCGTGTGCCCGGAGCCGAGCTGCCTCCACCACGACCCGCGCCACGCGCTCGGCGACCTCGTCGGGATCAAGAAGCACTTCCGGCGCAAGCACGGGGGGCGGCGGCAGTGGTCGTGCGTGCGCTGCGGGAAGGGGTATGCCGTGCACTCCGATTATAAGGCTCACCTCAAGACCTGCGGCACCCGCGGCCACTCCTGCGACTGTGGCCGTGTCTTCTCACGGTAATTAAACTGAAACTTTAGCTTTGAACTAATAAAAGATCGATTAAACTCTTTGCCATTCCATTGACGGGTTGTACACAATTCCCGAGACCCCAGTCCTCATGCATTGGGTGCTTAATTTCTATTATCGTCTTCCCAAGGGGTCAACTCTGCGCTACTCTCTCTCTCTCTCTCTCTGTCTCTCTCTTGTATTGAATGCCCATGTCCCAATACGCAACATTCCTCGTCCTATTTATCATTTTTATCATTCAAACCCAATAAGGATCATGTTCTTTGGTATCGATCTGCCGTATTGAATTATATATGACGAATATGAATCTAACTTTTTCCTACCAGAAAAAGGAGGGAAAAAAACTAAAAATAGCTCTCTATCCACCAATCCAATAAACACAACTTTCTCATGTTAATTTTTACAGGGTAGAAAGCTTCATAGAGCACCAAGATGCCTGCCTCTCGCGGCCAACTACAAGCCCTAGTCCGTCGAGCGACGCCAACCTCGACGCACCGCCGATGTGGAATGCCGCATGCAACCTCGAGCTCCAACTCCTCCCTCCATCTACTCCCCATCCCACCAACATCACCTCTCCATCCAGATTGCAGCTATCCGTCGGATCAACTGAGCTCGAAGAGGCAACTGCCTTGGCAGAGAAGGCCACGGCCGACGAGGCGAGGGAGCGAGCCAAGAAGCAAGTGGAGTTGGCCGAGCAAGAGCTTGCGAATGCCACGAGAATCCGGCAACAGGCCCAGATCGAGCTCAAGAACGCGTGCGCGGTGAGAGATCGCGCTGCGAAGCAAGTGGAGGCAATGCTGCTCCAAATAACTTGCCACGCATGTAGGCAAAACTTGCGCCCGAGCTGTGTCGCGTCGGATGACGATAACTCGGCGCCGGCTTTGACAACTTGCCGATATCTGTCTTCATCTTGAGTTGCTTTCTTTTCCTTTTTTGTTGTGTTTATATGCTGTGGCTCTCTCTCTCTCTCTCTCTCTCTCTCTCTCTCTCTCTCTCTCTCTCTCTCTCTCTCTATGATGTATGATTCTTTTTTCGTTATTTCTTTTTTATCATCGTCTGAAATTGATTATATCTGAAGACGAAGAGTATGGAATTTATTTATTTCTTTTAGACAAATTTCTTGTACCTTTGGCTTTAAAGAATGTACGTACGGTTGATCCACCTATAGATCGTATGAAATTGCAGAGCATCACTGAGACGCAAAACAAACTGAAAGTGCTGAAATTTTTATTGAGTATGAAGGATGAAATTAATTTTCCATGACAAACTAAGACGAAACCTCCAATATCCTTCAAGCTTATTTATTAACTACATCTGAAGTAACATTGTCGAGTACTAAGGAGCATTTGTTGGATCCGGATTCATTTCTTCGCAAGGGCAGAGACTGAAATGAACATGATGATCACCATGCACAAAGTGGCTATCAGAAGGAAACCAGTAGAGACATACGCTACGTCAAAGAATTTATTCGTGTCCGACTGCAATCTATCTATTTCCGGTGTATCGTAGTCGCCAAAAAGGGATCTGAAAAACTTGTTGTACCGGGCTTTCATGTCCACCGTTATTCCAAATCCTGCACCAACCCCTGACATCAAAAATAACGAAACTACCTGCCAACCAAATGCACGACACATTACCAATCACAAATTGCCACTACCGCTGAATCATTCATATGTGTATATGCTTACGTACCATATCTGCGAAGATAAGAGATAGCATCATGTGGTCATTTCCTCGACTAATTGTGCCCCCGCCCACATTGATAGCTGCAAAAGGAATTTGCAGCAGCATGTACACACATCCGATCGCGGCGACCGAGAGAACATATCTGTGTATCAATTTGAAGTACAAGAATGATATAACAAAAGAACTCGAGATGTCCCTTGAACTCATGCATAATAACGTTCACAGTTCACAGTTTCATAGTTCATAGTCACCTATAAGCATGGTAGTCTTTGACGCGAAACTTACCGTCCGGGGATAGAAACTGAACTGTTTTGTTATCAGTAACTAAGGCGATGAGGGAAACTAACAGGAGAATGAATATAAGAAGCCTAAGAAGTAAGATGGCGATCGGGGCGGTGTTCTTCCTCGATGTCATTTCTGACTACTTATTATACTTAAGGCACAATTACTATCATCCTTTCTCTGGCTTTTATTGTGCGTTGTTGCAGGCCAATTGCCTACAACTAATCACACATTGTTTATGAAAAGTACATTGTGGATTTCGACGCATATTTGGCGAGTTTTACTTTGACAAAGCTTTGGGCTTAACGTCTTCCAATTCAATGTGATTTGATAGGATGATAACAATGTGATAGCCTGCTAAGTTCTAGAATAGTTTAGTCAACGTATTTAGCCCAATGGGCCGACCCAGTAGTCCTCTGTCAGTCTATCATCTTCAAGGGGAAAGGATTCTCCTGCAATCTCGATCGAAGGGATTTCCTGCATCTACCTACTGGGCAGCTCCTCACTCGATACGAATAGCAGTCCATCATAGCGTGCCACGCGGCCCCGAACTGCAGGAAATTCCTGCAGTTGGCTCTGCGGCGCCCCCTGTAACCAATGGCAGTGGACAGGAGGAATAGCACAGGAACTTTAATAATCACGTAGGCAGAGTATAACAAATCATAAAAGATTAAAAAGGGAGTTGGGATTGATGAGAAAAAGGTAGCAGCTCTGCATGCGGAAGAGCAATGATGAAGCCCCCCACCTCCATCTTCTCTTCTTCTTGTACCCATCTTTTACAGTGGTTCAAACCCATAAGTCTTATTCTCTGCCTTCTTGGGATCCTAACAAAATTGATGCTTTTATCCTTTGTTTCCTCTCAGCCACAATGATTTGTTCCTTAAACTCAAAACAACGCGTAACTTATCCTAAAATCAGTTTCTCCTTTTGGTAAATGATGTCTTACTCTTACGGCATTAGTGGGCAATGTTGGATCTACTAGTATAAATTGACTGGTAGGCCAGGGATGCTCTCCTCGTGCGGCTGCATGAAAAGTCCCGCCCATTACTCGTAAGAGTATCATTGCAAACACAACTAGCCGCACTACTCGCGTTATTCCTCGGACACAAAGCTTGCATTTATTCCTCTCCATCTTTATTTCTTCCATCCCAAGAAACGACGATCGAGTTCATTGATCTGAGCCGACTTTATGTGATAGCACATAAGGTAGATCGATAACTTCTACTGTCGGTAAAAATGTCAGTAAAAGAAATATACTTCATACAACCTCACTGTAGAAGCTTGCTTGGCCTTCTCCAATTTAATTAAATGGCCATAGAATCATAGGAACCTTGACTCTGCTCTGCTATGCTGGGGATAATTATGATTACACGTGAAGTCATTGTGATTATTCTACTAATTATGGCGAATCCTGCTTTTATCTGAGTGGGGGTGTCATTCTAGGTGCCCACAAGGATTCCAGTGTCTCCAACGTCCACACCAGCACTTCACTGCTGGAAGTGCTCTTTATGCAGTTGATTTTATCCAACTTAGAAGCCACGGTCATTTCTAGTTCAATCAATGTGAACTATATTGATCGATAGCCTCTGTACATTTACAATCTTAACATGTTTAGAAATCATCTCTCATCTACAGGCCGTTTTTTCTTTTCTTTTCTTTTCTTTTGTGCTTGAAATAGAAGCAGTCTTTCTATTAATACATTCGAAATCCACATTTTTACATGAGTGCTAATCATTTGTTAGACATATTAGCTTTCAGATAGATAATGGTTTAAAGTAACACTAGGATATGAGTCAGAGTTCTACTTCAAGGCTAGTAAAAAAGAAACTCAGATTGCAGCTATTTCTGTCTTGGATACTGTTTCCTCGTGAACAAGTAAGAGAGATAGATTTATTTAGAACAAGAGGAGGAAGTACGTTGGGAGTTAAATAACAACCTAGAAAGATAGCAAAATAGTAGCAGCAAAAAAAAAAAAGCACATAGGATAAAAAGGATGATGAAGGGAATACAGGGGGCATCATCACCTCCAATGCCAACAGGAGAGTGGTGAGGGAGGCCATTGATACCTCCTACCTTCTCCTCCTCTGGTGGTGGGGCCACTTGTTGTTCCTCTGTTGAAAGGAGATTATTGGTGAAGACATGCTTTCCAATTGTTAATACACAAACAAAGAATTAATAAGTATACAAAATGGCATTTTAACAAAGTGGAACAAATCTAAATGGCAGCTAAGTAACTATTCTAGACATTCATGACGACATGCTTTCCGATACTTAATCTGAAAGGAAAGAAACCAAATAAACTGTTAACATTTTATTAAAATGCAACAATTGTAGGTCCTTCATAGATGCAGTCAAAGGAGCTAAGATTAGAATACATCCTTCACCTATTCGAGATGAACTCTGTTGGAAGTTGTTCTTTTGACCAAGGTCCAACATTCCCCCTCGCCCTTTTACTATTCAACCCAAAAGAACACAATAACCAACTCACCACCCAAAGTGTCCTTATGCTTCTTAATTGTTCCCATGTCCACCTTTGTCCCTCTTTAAGCATTAACATTTTTTTTTCTCCTCTTTCTCTCTCCATCTCTCTTTCTTTAGCTTTTCCCTCCACCTTTTATACCTCGACAAACCAACCCATTAAGTCCCTCTCTTCCCCGTCTTCCTCTCTCCTCTGCCACTGCCAAGTGCCAATGGATAATCTCATGGTGTTCCTTTTGCTTGTCTTATTGCCTTCAACCATGTCGTCAATAGTAGACCAGAAGCTGGAAATCCTCCCAAGCACAAAAACTGATGCAGAAGCTTTACTTATTTTCAAGAGCTCAATCCAAGAGGACCCAAGTGGAGTTCTCTCAACATGGCAACTCAACAAAAGCCCATGCATTTGGTATGGAATCGCCTGCGCTCTAGGAAGAGCAACACAGCTTAATCTTAGTGATTGCAGCCTCTCGGGTGCTCTATCTCTCTATTCTCTCTCCGCACTTGATATGCTATCATCCCTCAATCTCTCCAATAATGCCTTCTACATAAACTCCACTGCTCTGTTCCAGCTCCCACATGCCTTGACACAGCTTGATCTCTCCTCTGCTGGTGTCTCTGGACTAGTGCCAGGAGATTTCTTAACATATTATCCTAATCTCGTGCATCTAAATCTCTCCCGCAACAACCTAACAGGTTCAATGCCAGAGAATTTCTTAGCCAAGTCAGAGAATTTGCAAGTGCTCGATCTCTCCTTTAACAACCTATCAGGTAGCATCTCAGGTATAAAGGTTGAGACACCTTGCAAGAGCTTGGCCTATTTGGATTTTTCAGGGAACCGTATCTCTGATGAGATACCGACCACCTTATCCAATTGCACCAACCTGAAGACACTCAACTTGTCATCCAATGCTCTTGGTGGGAAGATACCAGAATCCTTCAGTGAACTGCGTAGCTTGGAAAGATTAGATCTCTCCTTCAACCACCTTTCTGGTTCGATTCCATTTGGGTTGGGGAATGCCTGTGGATCTCTCAAACAACTAAAGCTCTCAGACAACAACATATCAGGTTCAATTCCCAGTTCCTTCTCCTCTTGCTATTCTCTTCAATTGCTTGACTTGGCTAACAACAACATTTCTGGTACACTACCGAGTGATGTTCTACAAAATCTTGGCTCTTTAGAATGTCTCTTTTTGAGTAATAACTTCATTTCTGGATCGATTCCAAGCTCCATATCTGCTTGCAAACGCTTAAAAGTTGCAGACCTTAGCTCAAATAAACTCTCCGGCGCCATACCGCCTGATATTTGTTCCAAAGAATCCGCGCTAGAGGAGCTGCGAATTCCCGACAATTTGATCATGGGCGAGATCCCGTCTCAGCTGTCGAACTGCTCGCAGCTCCAAGTGGTTGACCTTAGCATCAACTATCTCCAAGGTCCAATTCCACCGGAGTTAGGCCAACTCAAGAAGTTAGAACATCTCATGCTCTGGTTCAATGGCTTGCATGGGCCAATTCCAGCTAAATTAGGCCAGTGCTCAAGGCTAAGGACTCTGATCCTTAACAACAACCTCGTCACCAGCGCGATCCCGGTTGAACTATTCAACTGCAGCAATCTCGAATGGATCTCCCTCACTAGCAATAGGATCTCAGGAAGAATCCCACCAGAGTTCGGTCTGCTATCAAGGCTGGCGGTCCTGCAGCTTGCGAACAACAGCCTAAGCGGCGAGATCCCGAAAGAGCTCGGCAATTGCAACAGCTTGATGTGGTTGGATTTAAATAGCAATAGGCTCACTGGTGAAATTCCGGCACGTCTCGGCCGGCAGCTTGGAGCCAAAGCATTGAGTGGTATTCTATCAGGCAACACCTTGGCATTCGTCAGGAACGTCGGGAACTCGTGCAAAGGCGTCGGAGGACTGCTCGAGTTTGCCGGCATCCGGCCCGAGAGGCTATTACAAGTACCCACCTTGAAGACTTGTGACTTCACTAGACTGTACTCTGGTGCAGTTCTAAGTGTCTGGACTCACTATCAAACACTAGAGTATCTTGATCTCTCTTACAATGAGCTACATGGGAAGATACCTGAGGAATTCGGAGACATGATGGTGCTCCAAGTGCTTGACTTAGCTCACAACAAGCTATCAGGGGAGATCCCTGCATCCCTCGGCCGGCTTCGGAACCTCGGGGTTTTTGACGCTTCGCATAATAGATTGCACGGAAGCATTCCGGAATCTTTCTCTAATCTTTCCTTCTTAGTGCAGATAGACCTATCAGATAATGACTTGACAGGGCCAATTCCTTCTCGAGGACAGCTCAGCACTCTCCCAGCGAGCCAATATGCGAACAACCCGGGCCTTTGCGGCGTCCCTTTGCCTCCATGCCAAGATCCACGCAATCTTCCTACCGCAACTGAATCAAGTTATGGCAATGAGAAGAAGAGGAACTCAACGGCGGCTTGGGCCAACAGTATAGTACTTAGTGTTCTCGTGTCCGTGGCTTCTCTGTGCATTGTCATAATATGGGCGATTGCAATGCGAGCAAGACGCAAAGAAGCAGAGGAAGTCAAGATGTTAGGTAGCCTCCATGCCACACATGCTGCTACTACATGGAAAATTGGAAAGGAGAAGGAGCCTCTCAGCATCAACGTTGCAACTTTCCAGAGGCAACTGAGGAAGCTGACCTTCTCGCAGCTCATTGAGGCCACCAATGGCTTCTCCACAGCCACACTGATTGGTTCTGGTGGCTTCGGTGAAGTGTTCAAGGCCACATTGAAGGATGGCTCCAGTGTTGCAATCAAGAAGCTAATACATTTAAGCTATCAAGGTGACCGAGAATTCATGGCGGAGATGGAGACCTTGGGCAAGATCAAGCACAAGAACCTTGTGCCGCTCTTGGGTTATTGCAAGATAGGCGAGGAGAGACTCCTTGTCTATGAGTACATGCGGTACGGGAGTCTCGAAGACATGATTCACGGGACAAAGAAGGCTAGAGAAGTGTTGAGTTGGGAAGAGAGGAAGAAGATTGCAAGAGGGGCGGCCAAAGGCTTATGCTTCCTTCACCACAACTGCATTCCGCATATCATACACCGCGATATGAAATCAAGCAATGTTTTGCTGGATGATGAGATGGAAGCAAGAGTATCCGACTTTGGGATGGCGAGGCTGATAAGTGCATTGGACACTCACCTTAGTGTGAGCACGCTCGCGGGCACTCCAGGATACGTGCCCCCAGAGTACTACCAGAGCTTCAGGTGCACTGCCAAGGGGGACGTGTACTCCTTCGGGGTGGTCATGCTTGAATTACTCACAGGAAAGAGGCCAACTGATAAGGAGGACTTTGGTGACACTAACCTAGTCGGTTGGGTGAAGATGAAGGTGGGGGAAGACAAAGGGAGGGAAGTCATTGACGGCGAGCTCCTTCTACTTAGTAAAGGTGATGATGAGGATGAGATGATGAGGTTCTTGGAGATCACATTGCAGTGTGTGGATGACTTCCCATCCAAGAGGCCTAATATGCTGCAGGCGGTGGCCATGCTGAGGGAGCTCAAGACTGCTGCTGCTGCTGTTGAGGGTAGTGATGTCTAGACTAGTGGTGTTGTGATCAGTATTGGAATGTTTGGTAGTATTGATTTATGGCAATTGTTTTTTAATGTTGTTTTGTAGTTAAGAGCTCTTCAATATGACTGAGAACTATAAATCCAGATTAATATACTAAGAAGTGCCTGATGATCATAGGCAACAAGTAATAAGTTATTGTATTGAAGCATGACATTTTTCTAGTTCAATAAATCTCATAACATGCTGAAATAGATACATGATTGCCACTTTGAGAATAGATGGTAACAGGATTAAACAAGTCCTCAAAATTATCGAAAAGAAATACTGGTACCTGAAGATGGACTTCAACCTGGTATTTTGTAGAGCAGGTGACATACGATCCGAACAGAGCCATTAGATTTCACCATCCCAGAGTTCTTCAACAGACTTGTAGGGTCCATGGTTTGAGACAAACTCTAATGCTGGATACAATCTGCGCTGGGGAATCTGAGCAATCATTTGCCTCTCTTCTTCGTTCAATTCCCAATCAAATATGAGCAAATTCTCCTTCATCCTTTCCTGGTTGAAGCTCTTCACTATCACACAGTCACCTTGCTCGTACACCCACCTTAAGCAAACCTATGTAAACATCCCAAGACAAGTGTAGGATTATATAGTTTTAAATGACAAAAAGGATGGCAAATTATCGTACAGATTAATGCATTGCCCAATATAATGTACAGTGTACAGTGAGATAAGCACATACCTGAGCCAGAGTCTTTCCTTTAGCTTTAGCAATGTCTTTGAGTACGTCACACTCCATGACCCAATCTTTACCCCAAAGAGTCCCTCTTCCTCCCAATGGTGAGTAAGCGGTCAGTTGAATACGACGGGCGACGCAAAATTCCCTAAGTTTCTTTTGTTGCCATAGAGGATTCACTTCAACCTTGAACAACAAAATGAACCAAATATTTTAAATTCATTGTGCAAATAAACATCTGGCATATTCTTGACGAACTCACCTGATTGACTGCCGGAGGAATTTTAGAAAAAGAGAGTAATTTTTCTAATTTTTTGCATGAGAAATTACTGACACCGATCGCCTTTGTTAGCCCGAGAGTCTGACACTCTTCCATTGCCTCCCAAACTGATCTCATGTCGAAGGGCAAAAGCTCTTCCTTCGGAAATGGAAGTTCATATAGTCTGGAATATAAAAGACAATTAAATGGTCTTGATCAAGTAGAATCCTGACTCTAGATCCGCTGTTAGTCTAATAATAAAAGCTAGAAGAGTTTTATTAATTTTCTCAATTTCCTTGTCATTTTCAAAAAAGAAAAAAGAAAAAGAAATTCCAAACCCAACTAAGACCTTTGTCTTATTAGCTACATTACATTATCTGACTCCTTATCTACCATGGAAGGCTGAAGCTAAGGATTCAATAATAATTAAAGAAAATTTTAATTATAATACTTGGTAATTAAATAGTACCTTTGGGGCTTCGTACTCGCAGGCCAATGTATGAGATAGAGGTCCAGGTACTCCATTTGAAGGTTCCTAACATAGTGAGCAAAGAACCGTGACTCATGATCGGCCCGTACCGAATCGTACTCTAGCTAGCATAAGAAAAGATACTGATACATATATATATATATATATATATATATATATATATATATATATATATATATATATATAATATACTAACAGAAGAGTGTTGCTAAGTGCAGGTAGGACGAGTTCTTTGTGGGCGTCGCTGCACCAGAGCTTGGAAGTGATGAAAACCTCGTCGCGAGATCCGAGGACGCCTGATCTGATCGCCTCGGCGATGGCGTCGCCGAGGGACTTTTCGGATTGGTAGACGGCGGCGGTGTCGAAGTGACGGTAACCGAGCTCAATGGCACGTAGGATGGCGGCGCGCATGGCATCGGAGGGGCCAAAGGGGTAGACAGCAGTGCCCATGGCGATGAGGGGCATGGGCTTGGCACTTCCTGAGCTCAAAGCCACCTCGGAGACACTTGCCATTTCTTAATTTGGGGAGGAGGAGATTTGCGGAACCTGGGAATCAAGAGACTGCTCTACCAAAGCTTAATTCTGTAGAGGCAGAGGCTGTGTGTGGTTGTAATTTTTATCCCGAGGAAACTTGGGATTTTACTGGCTTTTTATTTCTCGATCGGAAATTTGTAACCAATCAAAGATGCGCATTTACCGTACAAGCTGTCACTGAGTACGGAGTACCGGGAGCTACCCGTCATCTACAGCAGAAACATAATGTATATATATTTATATAATTATTTTAGTTTTATATTTAGTAAATTATATATTAATATATATGTATATTTTTATAAAAGATAATTAAAATATTTTCATATAAGCTTATTAAATTCGGTCCACTAAAATATAATAATTTTTATATTTAATGCATTATGTTAGAGTTATTATACTCAATCCAAACTCAATATATAATAAATTAGTAGACGATAAGGGAATAGAATATTTTAGTCCGACCTAAATCCGATCTTGTCCGAATAATTGGTGAGTAGAACCGATACTTTAAATCTAATCGGACGTTTAAAATAAACGTGCAAGCAGTCGCGTAAGTACGGCTGCCTCGAAGGTTGATAAATTCTTGAATAATGCTCTGCTCATAAATATTTTTTTTATTGTTTCAGCGTCGTCTAGTCTTATCATTGTATATAAAAAATTATGAATAAAGAAAATGATGATGTATTCATCTTTGTCTATAGAGTAATTATGGGCATATATATTATTACTCCAAATTTCCCGATGTGGCAGAGGAAATGATATAATTAAGATGCAAGGGTCAATAGACAGTGTGATCAGCACCAACATGATGGGTACTAATCAGAACAAAATTAAGGTTATGTCTCTATGGAAAAAGATAAGCTGTTTTTCGTAGTATCCTTTTGATATCATATATGGCTAATTCGCAATCAACAGCATGGTACTTAAGTGTTCTCTGTCCGTGGCTTCTCTGTGCATTGTAGCCTCCGAACAGAGGAACTCATGAAGAAGCCATCAAGCTAAGATGCTAGGTAGCCTCCAAGTCACACATGCTGCTACTACAAGCATAGAAAACTGAAAAGGAGAAGGAACCTCTTAGCACCAATGTTGCAACTTTCCAGAGACAACTGAGGAAGCTGACCTTCTCACAGCTCACCGAGGTCACTGATGGTTTCTCCACTGCCGCCCTCATTGGTTCTGGTAGCTCTGGAGAAGCGTTCAAGGCCACATTGGAAGATGCCTCCAGTGTTCTAATCAAGAAGCTAATACATCAAGGTGATCGAGAATCGATGGCAGAGATGGACCTTGGACGAGATCAAGCACAGGAACCTTGTGCCGCTCTCGGCTTATTGCAAGATCAAGCACAAGAACCACGACATGAAATTAAGCAATGTATTTTTGGATGATGAAATGGAGGCGAGAGTATCAGATTTCGGGATGGAGAGAGGCTGATAAGTGCATTGGACACTGATACGTGCCACTATGGATGCATGTCTTGTCATGCACGAATTCACCGGCAAAGTGGAGAAGATAAGGTTAAGCAAGAATTAGTCAAGTTTGTTAATTGAATAAGTTCCAAACTGTGCTGGCCTTCAGCATGAGTAGTAGTGATAGTTGTTTTCCCTATTCTTCAGCATTTTTTTTTTATTTTCCAGCTTTTTTGTTGTGTTTGTAAGGCTATATATGTAGTCTGAATGACTTGAATGAAAAAGACAGTTATTATCCCAAACAAATTATCTTACACTCTCTCATTCTCCCAATTCTTCTTCTCCTTATCCAAATTTATTCTTATCAGACACCTTCATGCATGAATTACTCGTAGGCAACAAATAATAAGTTCTTGTAGTGTAGATTTTTAGTATTCTATTTTCCCTGTGCTATGAATCTCATAACAAGCTGAAATAGATAAATTATTGTAAAACCCAGTCCTCAACAATACTGAAAAGAAGCAGTCTTACCTGAAGATTGGCTTCTATTTGGCATTTTATCGAGCACGGTGGTGGCATGCCATCCGAACAGAGCCCTTTAGATTTCACCATCCCAGAGTTCTTCAAGAGACTTGAAGGGTCCATCGGCCGAGACAAAGTCCATTGATCTGCACGACTTGCCCTGGGGAAGCTGAGCAATCTTTTGCCTCTCTTCTTCGTTTAATTCCCAATCAAATATGAGCAAATTCTCCTTCAGCCTTTCTTCGTTGAAGCTCTTCACTATCACGCAATCACCTTGCTCGTAAACCCACCGTAAGCAAACCTACGTATATACCCAAAAGAAACGTAGGAAAAGTTCAAGGGGACAAAAGGAAAGCAAACTACAATGCATATACCCAATATAAGTTAGGGAATGTTTTTTTTCTCTTCACACCCTATGCTATATATACTTATTTTATTTTCTCAATAAAATATCAACAAAAGCACCGTGAATTATTTCAATTTATTATTCAATTTTCCAAAAAGAGAAGAAGAAAAGAAACACCATAAAAGTAGTGATTTCTATTAACTCAGCACAACGTATAGTCTGAAATACAAAAAAAATTCTGTCTTACATACCTGAGCCAGACTCTTTCCTTTAGCTTCAGCAATCTCTTTAAGTACATCACACTCCATAACCCAATCTTTACCCCAAGGAGTCCTTATTCCTCCCAGTGGTGAGTAAGCAGACAGTCGAATACCACGGGCCATGCAGAACTCTCTAAGTTTCTTTTGTTGCCATAGAGGATTCACTTCAACCTTGAACAACAAAAAGAAGCAAAATTTATTAATTTCGTCGTCCGAATACCTGGACCTGGACCTGGACCTAGACCTGGACCTGGACCCACTCACGCCCGAACTCACCTCATTGACAGCTGGAGGAATTTTACAAAAAGAGAGTAACGTCTCCAATCTCCTGCATGAGAAATTACTGACACCGATCGCCTTTGTTAGCCCGAGACTCTGACACTCTTCCATTGCCTCCCAGACTGAGCTCATGTCTAAGAGAGAAAGCTTGTCCTTTGAAAATGGTAATTCTAATCCACTGAAAATATCGAATAAAAAATAATTTATCAAAAGAATATTCAAAATTTAAACTTTATTATCATTAACACATTATACTTTAGTGCCTTAAAAACACTGTAAATTAAATTTAACCTAAAACATTAACTTACTTTCAAAGAATTAAAAATTAAATAGCTAAAATACTCACATTTGATATTAAATTCCACTTTCGATTTTTATCTTAATCATAAGATTTTACTTTGAAACTATTAATAGAGCTAAAGTTTTTTTTTAACTTATCAAATTAAAAGAAAAGGTAAGTTTTATAAGAATTATCTAGAAAGAAAAAAAAATGATGGGTACACTATACTTTTAGCACAGATTTCTTTCACAATTAGCTTAGGAACTCCCTATCAATAAAAAATATTACAGAAAAAAAAGAAGAAGTATATTTATGAACTTCTTTTAGTATCTAGAGTTATCTGATCGTATACTCCATGAAAACTAAGGATTCAATAATTTAACAATGCTTTTAATTTAAGTACTCGATGATGAAATAGTACCTTTCGGGCTTCAAACTCACAGGCCAATGTATGAGATACAGGTCCAGGTACTCCACTCGGAGTTTCCTAAAGCAGCAAGAGAACCATGAGTAAATATATATATATATATATATATATATATATATATATATGAGTTTTCTATCAAACTATATATATATATGAGTTTTCTATCAAACTAGAAGTTAATTTTTTTTAATCAAAATAAACTATCACCTACACTTATTATCAAATGAGGTATAATTTACTATAATTCTAGTAAAAATAATAAACTAATCAGTTCAGTATTTTAATCACTACATACTTTTTTTTTTCACTGTTGAGAGATTAACTTAAAAGTATATAAAATATTAATTAGTTCAGTGTTTTATGACTAGATAAAAATGTTGAACTGATCAGCATTTTTGTTAAGACTACACTAAATTAGATCCCGTTTGATAATAAATTTAAGGAGTAAATGAATAATTAAGTAAATGAATAATTAAGTACTAACAGAAGGGTGCTTCTAAGTGCAGGGAGGACAAGATCTTTGTGAGCGGCGCTGCACCAGAGCTTGGAAGTGATGAAAATCTCGTCGCGAGATCCGAGGATGCCCGAGCTGATCGCATCGGTGATGGCGTCGCCGAGGGATGTCTCCGATTGGTAGACAGCGGCGGTGTCGAAGTGGCGGTAACCGAGCTCGATGGCACGTAGGATGGCAGCCCGCATAGCGTCGGACGGGTTGAAGGGGTAGAGAGCGGTGCCCATGGCGATGAGGGGCATGGGCTTGCAGCTTCCTGAGTTTAAGGCCACCTCGGGGATAGTACTTCCCATGTCTTTTGGATGAGATTGGGGAAGAGACTCTGCTGCTATCTAATTAAGCCAATTCACAGAGACTGTAGCCTTTTCTCCGTTTCTTAAATTAGTAAGCTGTGGGTGGTCGTAGTTTTTTCCCTGTTCCTTTTTTTTCTTTTTTCTTTTGTAGACGATATCCTGAGAAAACTTGTGTATCTCATATTTGTTTCTCTCTCGCTCTCTATTTTTGAGTTAATTTGATAGATATAGGCCTTTTGTCTTCCAACTTAAATAATATTTAAAATTCATAATTAAGTGTTACAAACTGGTTTTATCTTATCTTTCTGGACTCAATGCTAAATTAATTTCTTAGTGTGAAATGGGAGAAATTAATTTCTTAATGTGAAATGGGATAAATTATTGTAGAAAAGGGGGATTATGAGTTAGAGTAAGCCGAATAAATACTTGGGTAGTGGAATGAAGTGAGAGAGAGCTCCAATAGCTAGAGACAGTTGAGAAGAAGATAAAGGCAATGACAATTTTAATTATCAGATTCCTCTCAAATTAGGGTTTCCTCCGTATATTTATAGAGGCTCTACATAAACAACTAAGTTAAAAATCCTAACAAACTAACTAAATCAGTTTGTCTTATCTTCTCGGATTAACCCTTCGTTTATTCCAAATATGAAGAAGTCGTGAATACTAAAATTATAGATCTGGAGGTTGGCGATCTAATCTAACTAATTTAATATTATTCAAATATATATAGAATATTCTGCAAATATTTTTTTAAAACTATGCATATTTAAATTTAACTAATTAAATAAAATACTAACCTACTAAGGCTAATTCAATCTGACCCAAATCTCATCATTAAGCGAGTAAGCTTCGGTATATATATGACTATACGATTGATTGACTGACTTATACGAGTTAGCCTGTAATGCAATGCGAGGGTCCTAGTTTTATCTCAAGATTTATTTTCTAAAATTATATCTCATCCGATCTCATCTGGTCCTTGTCAGTTGCGATCTTGATTCATGACCTTTGAGCTAATAATTATGAGCTCTCTTTTTTAAAATTAACTAGTCAAAATGTTCATTCAAAGCATCTTCAACCGGACTCCAAAACTCCAAATTTGGAGTCCGGTGGAGCTCCAACCGAGCTCTAAATGGGGCTCCAAATTTGGAGCCATGAATAGTGGGGCTTCAAATTTGGAGCCCCATATCAACTTTTTGAAAATACCAAAATTGCCCAATAAGTGTTATATTCAATAATTTTAATTCTATTTGTATCCTTTATTAAATAATGTAGTTAGTTAAACTGAGTATATAATTAGTTTTACTAATTGATTTTTAACAAAAATAATACCATTGGAAAGTTGTTATCGACACCTTTAAAATGAGTCTAATATTAAATTATTTTTGAGTTAATTTTAATTTTAATTTTTTTATTATTTATAAAAATGAGTTTAATATTAAATTATTTTTGAGTTAATTTTAATTCTAATTGTTTTATTATTTATAAAAATGAGTCTAATAAATTATGTATCCTAAAATATAATTAATCAAAATTATAACCTGTGGCTACGGAGATGACTTATCAGAATATTAAACATCTATTGCTTTTATTATGTTTGGTTAATTTCTACTTATTTTAGGTAATGCAATTTTAATATTTTTAGTTAATGACATGTAATGGTTATTTCGATATTTATTTCGTGTAATGTAATTTCGATGCGTTTAATTAAAAAATTAGTAATTTCAAATTACTTCTAAAACTATTGAATATTAATCTTATTTTAAAGATCTCGATAAGAGTTTTCTAACAATATATTTTTTAATAAAAAATAATAACGCTAAGATGATCTATTAAGCAATTTAAAATAGCTAATATAATAATATATCCAGTGCACCGGGCTCTTGCTCCATTTTTGGCTGCTCTCACACAAATAAGTTGCACATTAAGCGACTGTTAACTAACTGCCTATTAAAATTAATTAAAAAACGACTGTTAACTACTTTTTTTTTCTTAAAATAAAAAAGCTACCAGTAACTACCTAAAAGATAAGCGACAGTTAACTCCCTGAAAGGTCTGCAATAACCATCTTTCTCCTACAATACCACCAATTTAATGTGGTCAATTTGTGCACACTATTGAATTCACTATAACTTATTAATTGTTACATTTAATAGTACAGTAAGATGAACCCACAAAAATGCAGAATTATTTAATAATAATATATATTGTAATCATAAAAAATAGGTTAATTATACTTTACTCTCGTATGATTTGGCTTAATTTCACAAAGCATTTACGTATTTTTAATTTAAACACTTAAACTCTTATATGGTCCGGACAAAACTATCATTATTATTTTTTAAATTATATTTAATTATAATAGATGTTGAATTAAAAAAAATTATTAGAGATAAAATTGTAGAGTGTTAGATAGACGTCCTAATAGACTAAAATAATACTAATAAAATTTGAAATGACTAATATATAATAAAAAATATACATATGTTCATATTTAATCGTACGAGTGCCTTGCCAAACAAAAAATAATATAATATTATTTTCAAATGCAAACATCTAGTACATCTCGGGCACATAAAAAATAATTTATTTTTAATATGACCCACGCGCGTGAAGCAAACCAAGTCGCCGGGTTAGGCGGCGTGCACGTGTTTACCCATAACATAATTACCTTTTGGGGGCCCAAAGTCTATCACACTTACATATTCAAGTAATAATTTTCAAAAATTAAATATAATACTAAACTTATTTTTATTCACATCTCATTATTGAATTTGAATGAGTGAATCTATAATATTAAAATACTATTTTTTAATTAATAATATGTGGACCTCACTTAAATTTAAATTTAAAAGTTATAAACTATTCATATTTAAATACCTAATTTTTAAAAAGAAAATAGAGTCTGATGACCATAGGCAATAATTATGTAGTATGACATTTTGTCGAGCAGGTGGCATCTACCATCCCGAGCCTGAGCCGCTTATTTTTGACATCCCTATTAATACGTGTATTTATCGCTTCACACACTATATTATACAGTTATTCCATTTTTTCTTATATATATGCGCATGGTGCAGGAATGGAGATTGCAGTCACTGCTACTCAACTTGACATGAACTATGAATATATGTAGTATTAACGTACTGCTTGCCTGCAGTTTGGAAAAGGGACATCAATGAAGAAGAGAAAGTTGTTTGCTGGAAGTCTGCTCATGATCGGGTTCCACCTTATTATCAATATTTCATATATGAATGCCATATCTTATAATATATATTGAAAATGAGATATATTAGACTATTATTGACAATGCAAAACATTTTCTACAGGTAAATTATAATAGTGCTTAAATAATTAAAGAGACTCATGTTTTATTATGTGAGTATCATTGATTTTTAACTTTAACTAACATTACTGATTTAATTAACTGTGACATTATTAATTTTCACCTCTCTCTCTCTCTCTCTCTCTCTCTCTAAAAGGAAACACTCTTATCCTTCCCCACAAGTCTCCATTTGTAGCCTTCGCATAGAAAATGAGAATATTTTAGGTGATGAATTTTACCGTGTACTAATGCGTTTCCTCATATAGAGGATGGATATATAAGAAGATATATACGTGGTCCCTCTATATCACGGCTCTGCTAGCTATATAACAAATTACTTAAGCTAATAAATGAAGAACTAATGCATATTAAGAATTTGGACATTAATAAAATGAGGTAGGCTAAGTACATCAATTTCTATGTCCTCGCCAAGGAGTAGCAATGTGCATTTAATGCAATATGAACAATTTTCGTCCTGGTCTTTTTAACACACTCATCACACTAATATATGCACTAATAAAGTTGTTCGTGCAACTACCCATGACCCAAGATTTTGGTCTCATTCGGTGGTTGGCCGATTTCAATCATACACTAATATATGCACTAGCTCCCATCAGCCCGCCCCTTTTCTTTAAATATCACTACGGTAGTCTTAAAAACTCTCATCTCCCCTCTATTCTTGTAATAGTCTAGCTAGGCACTTGAACGAGAAAAACTTGTGGGCATGGGAAGTGGCAGTGCAGGGCAAGCAACAGCTCTCATCTTAATCCTTCTATGCTTCCTTCTCCGCGCTGAATCCGCGAAGTTCACCGTCGGAGACGGCGCCGGTTGGAGCTTCGGGGCGAGCAGCTGGCCGGTGGGGAAGAGCTTCAAGGCCGGTGACGTGCTCGGTGAATTAAATTCTCACACCTTAATTTTCTAGATCTTGAGTCGACGTATTATTAACTTTTGCTTAATTGATTCGATTAGTGTTCAACTACAACCCTTCGGTGCACAATGTGGTTGCTGTGAGCTCATCTGGTTATAGTAGCTGCACTATTCCGGGAGGTGCAAAGGTGTATAGCTCGGGGAGTGATGAAGTCACGCTTGTTAAGGGGACGAACTACTTCGTCTGCAACTTTACTGGCCACTGTGAGTCTGGGATGAAGATGGCTGTTACTGCTTCGTAACAAATTAATTATGCAAGCATGCATGCAGGATGGAGTTGTCTGGTGAGTGAGTCGAGTTGTATGAGTGTACAAGATCGATGTTAAATAAACTGGGATTGGACCGTTGGTTGTTAGATCATTAACTTTCAACGCTTTTTCTATTTTCGTTTTCTTTCAGAATATTAAGGATATATTATCTATTGGGATAATTTTACTTAGATCTTGAATTACCCAAAAAAAGATTAAGATACTCTCATGAAAAAATAAATAAATTTAACTTGGTATTTCGTCAAGCAGGTGACATGCGATCCTAATAGAGCCATTATATTTCACCATCCCAGAATTCTTCAACAGACTTGTATGGTCCATGGTTTGAGACAAACTGTAATGCTGGGCACAATCTGCAATGGGGAATCTGAGCAATCACTTGCCTCTCTTCTTCGTTCAATTCCCAATCAAATACGAGCAAATTCTCCTTCATCCTTTGCTGGTTGAAGCTCTTCACTATCACACAGTCACCTTGCTCGTACACCCAGTTTAAGCAAACCTACGACTACCACCCAGGGGAAGTGTAGCAAAGTTTAACCTACAATTACTTCTTACGGGTATTTTCCGTCCCACACCCTATATTATACACTTATTCGATTTATTTTTTATTTATAAAATAGTAAAACCGCCGGAGTCCCTCTTTGAGTACAAAAAAATTCTTTTCGGGCTTCATACTCAAAGCCCAATGTATGATATAGAGGTCTAGGTATTCCACTCGAAGTGAAACATCCGTCATCAAATATACGTGCATCTTACATATGGGTAGAACTCACGTGATTTTCACGTGACCTGCTAATCAAAGTTTATATAAAATAACGAAATAAAGACCCCACATTTTTATAATTAATACAGCAAAAAAAATTAAAAAAATCACAGGCCACAACAAGCTTTAAAATACATATTCATACGCCTCAACAGAGTAAATATCCGCGCAGAGACTACTGTCTATCTGACTTAGTTTACAATAACATAAATAAGTAAACGAGACAGTAAACAATCTTCTCTAGTTCCTCCATGGTCTCGGGTGATATACTAATATACAAATATTTTCATCAAAAGTGATGAGCATTAAACCCAGCAAGTATACATCTCTAAAGTCTAAAAATAGTGTAAGCAAGAATGTCACATAATATATATATATATATATATATGCCAATATGATCATAATATTACATCATGTCTATATCTACAACTCACATGTAATAATAAGAAAACACATATTGTGCATTATTTAAATTATCAAATCCTTTCTCTCATGCTTCCGCAGAGTCATAGCCATAAATTATTATGCTCATCGAGCTATCCACCACGTCATAAGTATATGCTTACAAATCATCTCATACATCAAGGAATGATAAATATTTAGTAGTAATATTACGATGCTTCACATGACTAGTTGTTTGTGGCAAACATACTGAGGAACCCAATCGTAAGCCCATATCTCCATCTCTATTCATCATCGCTGCCCACAACGGGATAGTCAAGAGCCCTCGGGTCCTTAGTGGACGCCATGACCCTACGTTATCGGGTATCGCTAGATCTAAGACCTTTACCTCCCAATTATAGTTTTATATCACCAGTGTCTAGTCTCCAGCAAGGTAGTGCGATCGCCTGAATGCTACTCAGGCTAACAATCTCAAGTGTAGACCATTTATCTCATAGGCACCATATAATAAACTCTACTCTTAATCCCAATTTGAGTTAGTGAAGGGCATTGTTTATTCAGAACTTAACTACGTGGTAATATATGTAAGTAGTGCAATAATCAATATTATTAATTATATAATATGTACATCAAAGTTATTATACTCAGGTATGCACCAACAATCTATGAATAACTATGAAGCTGTAAAGCAAATATAATTATGCTGAATAATATGTAAATATTTGCACACGTGTGATTTGCATGTCATGAATTCATAAAGTCAAACATCACATGATATTATACTATTCATAGACTATGGATGATTCACTTTCGGCTCAAGCTTAAGAGTCCAACACAAATCCATCGTATTGGACCCAAAGCAAGGAACTCAGCTTAAAATGCCTTTAAAAAAAACTCTTGGGTTCGACTGCCCAACCCAACGAAGAACTTGAGCTGGGCTGCAGCCAACCCACCAAAAATTGGGCTGGGCTGCGTGCGAAGACCATATAAATACTACTGTATACAGGCAATTAAGAGACTTCAAAAGGTGAATACTGAATACATGGAAGACACACTACGAATATAAGTCGCGGTGACCACACCGCTCACTGAAAGCGAAAAACCCTAGTACTGAAACGTAGCGCTCTTTTTCCAATTTCCCTCCTCTTACCTCTTTGGATACTTGAGAAGAGAGAGAAGAAAGGAGAAGAGAGGAGACTCAGGAGAGGGGAGAAGGGAGACAAAGCAAGCATGAGAGAGGAAGAAGTAGAGAGGCTTCGTGGAGTGGTGCGGGATTGCGTGAGCAAGCACCTCTACTCTTCGGCCATCTTCTTCTCCGACAAGGTGGCGGCGGTGACTGGAGACCCGGCCGACATCTACATGCAGGCACAAGCCCTTTTTCTAGGCCGCCACTACCGCCGCGCCCTTCATCTTCTGAACTCCTCCCAGATCGTCCTCCGCGATCTGCGCTTCCGCTATCTCGCCGCCAAGTGCCTGGTAAAGATCCTTTCCTTTATCTTGCCGTCCTTTTCGACATCAGATCTCGTTTCTGCGCTCTTGGTCTTCTTGGGCAATTCGTCATGTACCGTGTCTGTTCAATTTTGATTGCCTGGCGATCGTTTCACTGTGAACATTTCCTTGTGATGTTCTCTAATTTTATTTTTTGTGATTAACTTAATAATTTTAGGAGGAATTGAAAGATTGGCATCAGTGCTTAACGATGCTTGGTGACGCTAAATTGGACGAACATGGAAACTTTCATGCCCAAAAGGATTGCAGTGCGATGTACTTGGATAAGGATGGAGAGGATCACGAAATCAATGTAAGATATTGTTTTGTTATGTTTCTTTTATATTGTCAAACTATTTTCCTCTTTTGGAGGAAGAAAAAGGCATCGTGAAATGGGTGATTTTAACTGTGGTAGGTAAATGCTTTTTTTCCAATGTATTTGTTTCTGTCAATTTGATCTGACTGATTGAGGATACCAGAATTTATAGTTTTTCTTTGGAACAAAGAGACTGGGATGATGTTGATGTTCAGTTTCTTGTTAGTTTGATATTTTTAAACAATCTTGCATGTGCTTATTTAGGCTAAATTTCTAATTATGGCTGTTGATGAACTAGACCTGCCATTCTCAGATGTTGTTTTAATGTCCTGTTCCTATTTGTGTCCATTAACTGTTGTACTGCGTCACTTTCCAGTTTACTTGAATTCACATTTGCAACCTTGCACTATGTATACAAGTTATGGTTCAACTTTTGCTAAGCTCAAGCAGTATTTCTCCTAATTAGATCACATCAGCTATATGCTTTTTACGTGGCAAGGCATATGAAGCATTGGATAATCGCGCCCTAGCCCGTCAATGGTGAGTTATTATTTACTACTTTGTGCTTACAATTGTTGTGATAGTTTTGATATCTTATTATATTCATAAATTGTCTTAGATTGTTGCATTTCTCAATTAGAAATCATTGGTTTGAGGAGTAATTAGTGGGGGTGTGCATTTTAAGAAATTTTTAATATGTGATGTGTAGAGAGCTGCAGCTTGAGATATCTAACTGTGATTTGTAAATTAAGATGATTTTATATTTGTGTGTAAAAGTTTTGGATCATCATTTCCTTTACTATTCTGTTCTATCATTAGCCTTTGTTTAGGTTTTAATATCAAAAGTGTCCAATTTTAACTTGTTTTAATTGGTGTGTCTTAGGTACAAAGCTGCTGTTAAAGCTGATCCTCTATGTTATGAGGTGAGCATAAATTCCAAGATTGGAGTTAACATACCTTTAAGGTTTGAAAAAGCACACTGAAATGTCATAATGTAGTAATCTCTGTCAGCTATGGAACAATGATGGTCGGCCAATCAATAAATTTAGCATATCAAATTGTTAATGTAGCTGATTATGCAATATTCCTAATATTGATAATATATATTCGAGTTCCCAATATCAGTTCATTTTTGGAAACTTACAATCAATTGGTTGTATTGTAAGACGCGTGGATCTAGATGAAATGTCATATATGTTTTGAACTGTTGAGCATGATTTTGCAAAGTTATCTAACCAATATATGCTGGATTAGCTATATTTCTGGATCTGGATGTTGTATCATGGTTTCTGTCTTTATGTTATCCTTAATACATGGTGTTCTTTGTAAAATGATTTACTTTTCAAGAAATACTTTTGGTATTGTACTTCTTATACTGCTTCTTATAGTTAAATGTTTCTGCTGTATGTTTCAGGCTCTGGAATGCTTGATCGATAGCTACATGCTAACATGTGAGGAAGGTAAGTCGAAACATTTCAGTATGACTTCTTTTACTTCCATGAACAAATTACCATGAGTTGTAACTTCACTTTTACCTAGTAAGCAACATAAAGTACAATCCCTTATCAAATTAGTGTTACATGAGTGTAAGATATATTATTTTCCTTGGGAAGTGATAGCATGAAGTTCAAGAGAATTACTATGATGATCATGCACCGGTGTTAGATTATGATATATCATGATGCTATAAATGCAACTATACAGTGGTGGTACTATTAAGTGCTACATTGGTCGGATAGGTTAAAAGTCTTTCTGCTTGCTATTATTGTGCTTTTTTATTTTGATTTATGTGTGGCATGTTAATAAATCTTGTGCTTAGTATTGCTAAGTTACTACATAAATATGGTTGATTTAACTTATATTATTTGTGTATAGCTGTTGATGAACATAGGTTTTGAGGATTAATTTCATAGTTGTCAAGTTTGATAGTTTAAGTATAACATATCTCGGTTGTAGATGTTTTGGAGAAGTTTTGGGAGTAATTGCGTTGGCCATATGCTTTTAAGTTTAAGAGTTGAGGATAGTTTTAGTTACTTTGTTTTTCAGATGTCGTTTTATTGATTCATTGATATGTATTATTTGTAATATTTTCTTTCTTTAGACTTTTTTATGAATCCAGAGATTTTGAAACTGAAATGAGCACAATTGCATATTTCAGAATCTGATCTGTTAGCTTCTCTACGATTTGGAAAAGATGATGGGTGGCTATCAGCATTCTATTCATCCTTAATAAATAAGGTATCAAACCTGACTTATCTATGTGTATCTATGTTTGTGATGGCTAGTTTTGTTTACCTCCAATGTTTGAAATTTTGCTCAACACTGATGCATTTTGGCTTCAATGAATCGGTCTTGGTCACAGCTGGTCCATATCCAGCCCTGAAACCATAAAGCTTAGTTTTGGGCCAGGATCCTTGCTTTAGGGCACTTTTAAAACCTGTTTCAATTGGAACACTCTGAACTGGCCAAAACATGTTTGATGGCCAGGTATGGATTTATGGGTGATAATGGTGATCAATGAAATCAAATGGATTGGACTTCCGACTTGTTTCGGCCTATGTATACAGTTCTGAGTGTTGTTTTCACTTTCATAGGTTATTTCTTTTTTCTAATTTTCTGTTACTTCTTTCTTTAATTATCTTAGTCTCTATCGTAGACTAGAACTCTCAAACCAAATCTGAAACTTCTGAAATACCCAAGACGTTCCATCTTATTTGGATTGAAACCTCAGGCCTTGTTTAGATCTTTACCCTTTTGTACTCTATACATGGGGCATAATGTTTTTTATTTCCTTCCTTTAGCATGAAAAAGAACAAATTGTGGAAGCAAAATTCAGAGATCTGGAAAGAGAGACTTGCAGTATTACATCTTCAAATGCATCTTTCAGTCAAACAGTGAAAAACAACACTGACCTGTTGGCTTGCAAAGCTGAGTATTATCATCAATGTGGAGAGTATCAGAAATGTTTTGAACTTACATCTATGTAAGTTGGTAGAAGTTTTCCAGCTTTTAGTACTTCGGCTTGTAATTTTAGTGTTCTTTAATTTCCTGAAGTCCGATTGCTTAGGTTACTGGAAAGAGATCCATTCCATTCAAAGTGCACATTAGTTTATTTGGTAGCTGCAATGGAGCTTGGTCATTCAAATGATCTGTATCTTATGGCATGCAATCTGGTGAAGGATTATCCTCAAAAGTGAGTATCTATTAGTGGGTTTCCTTGCTCTGATAATCTTTACTACTATTCTTTTGAAGATTTTACGTCAGGAAATTCGAAATCATGACAGGGTTCATTATATATAAAAATCTTGAGCAAGCCTATCTTTTATTATTGCAGTATAGGTAAATTCGGAAATACTTCAGGGTGTTAATTCTTTCATAGATAATATATAAATATGTCTCCCTGCATACAAATGTATGTCTATATCAATTTAAATAAAACCAAGTATGGTATCATGACCAAAGGAAATATTTGATCAGCTATATATCCCATAATATATTCTGAATATTTAATTTGATGTTTATCAATTCTGAGTATCCTGCAATTCAACATAAAAAATAGTTTTAACTACTTTGGCTAGCTTTGGATTCTTTTGACTACCTTTATAATCAGTATAATGCACTTTGTTACAATCAAGAGCTATCATGTTATTACGTAACAATGCCAATATTTTTTCTAAATTCTTTAAACAATTCCATCTGTTACTATGAACAAAAATGCATAGAGTTGTGACTACTTTTCTTATTATCTCTATTTCCTTTTCTTCCTAGAGCACTTTCCTGGTTTGCTGTTGGGTGCTACTATTATTGTATCAAGAAGTATGACCAAGCAAGAAGATACTTTAGGTAATCACTGTACTTCTTTGAGGATTGTCTTTCTATTGTATTCAAATGATACCACTTTCTAGTTGATCCTTTATTATGCAGATTTACCTTTTCTTACGTTACCTTTCACTCAACATCTGGCTTATCTATATGTATTTCTATATGGAAGAGTGTGTTATCTGAATTTGAATATTTAAGACTCAGACACATCGGTATAAACAACTAGTGCATAATACAGATTTGAGATCCCATACTTCATTCAGGTATGAGAAATTGCAAATGAGTGTGCAATGCGATGTTGAGTATAATGTTTAGTCAGTGATAATTGAGTGGAAAGGAGAATAATATGGTTTGTCAGTTTGAATAATTATTTGGGAATCAGCCATGATGGGCAGCGACTCATCATTCGAATTGCGGTTCCTCAAAAACATCAACAGGAAGATGATCACTAAGCAAGCGTAGTTTTTATGGACACCAAATAACCATTATAAGTCCAGAAGTGTGATAAATCTAGAATTTTATCAGATGATTTTATATGAATACCCTTTTTAAACTACATGATCCCCAATAGGTGAGTATTTCACTATTATTACCTAATTAATTTTTATATTTAAGGTTTCTTTATCCCATTTCTGCCATAGCTACTTGTTTCCAGTTGCTTGGCAGCTGACTATTGATTTTCAAAATGCTGAGTAGATTAAGTTTTATTATATAATGAACTGGCTTTTATAAGTTAACTATTTTATTCAGCAAGGCTACGAGTCTAGATGGGACATTTCCACCTGCTTGGATAGGTACTGGAAATGCCTATGCTGCTCAAGAGGAGAGTGATCAAGCAATGGCCGCATTCCGCACAGCTGCTCGTTTATTTCCTGGGTATTCTATTCCTAATATCCTCCTCTCTAATTTATAAATCATAAGAGAGTTTGTATCTAGTTATACTGGTGCTCCACTTGATGGAAAATTTATACCGTTAAACTTTATCAAATTGACGCGTGTATGCGGATGATTACATATAGTATTGAACTTAGTTCTCCTTAACCTATTTTGCCTGTTTTACTATAATTGGTCTCTATATGAGCTGCAGTAATACATCATTGCATTAAATACAACAATATCTTTTACTAGACATTTCAAATGAATATTCTAGCTTAAGTTACAAATGTATCATAATTTTTTTTCTTAAACAATCGGAATGGGATCTATAGCTGTTTGGATAATTAGGAAGATAACCTCTTAGGATTCTTTTTGCACCCATCTAATCCCGTGAGACTAAGGCTTTGTGACGCCACCAACTTAGGCTTGTTTCTTGGTATGCCAATCTAACATTTTCTGTATTTTTTGTATTTTCAGCTTTCACGAGCGAGCTTCTCCTTCATTAGTGAGTTGGAAGGGCTGTCATTTAACAAGTCTTTTTAACGAAGAATCATATTAATCATTTTCCAGTTGAAGTTCTATCTCCTACTACTGCCCTATTTTGGAACCTGACTCTTGATAATTTCCAGTGGATTTGTTTGTTATTTTGCACTAGATCTTGTCTTTTCATTATGATAGTCATTCTGTCGTTAGGTGTTATCAGCCATGTATCTAGTGTGGTCTATCAAATTAGTCTCTATATTTCTCTTGATAAATGCTATATATTTCTAGGTGATTTCCATGCTTATATCTTTATCTGTGATGATGCCTTATGTCAGATGTCATCTGCCAACATTATACATTGGAATGGAATATATGCGAACACACAATTTCAAACTCGCAGAACAGGTATCATGTTAAAGTTTAGTCTGCATGTGCTCTCCTTATACTGGGCTAGATGACCAAAAGTTGTACTATTTTTCTTGATCCTGTGGTGAGTGGTGACATTCTGTAATTTAGAGGTTCTGGAAGGCGAAGGGTCCTCGTCTAGAATTGTCAGAATTAGTTGTTCCTCTGGTTTTATTTTGTCAGATTGAGGGCAATGTCGTTTTTCATGATGAAGCAAATATTTGAGTTCTAACTTAGATGGCATCTTGCAATTTTTAAAAGCACCCTGGAACCATTATATGTCTGGGCTATTATAATTTGAGAAACTATAAATATTCTGTAAGAAGAGGGAAATCATGGTGTTTCTTTTTGAATTTGGAGTAGATCAAGCGTTGAAAAGTCTCCAATCCTTCCATAGATAATTTTCCATCAGGACTCGAGGATATAATTTGTAAAAAGTCTCACATAAAGTTTGCTTGAGCTTCAGTATAAGAGGAATTGGTTGTATAGAGAACATCACATGAAGCGACAATGCGATATCACTTTGGAGGAGAAAAAAAACACAGGGCAGAATATCTGGAGGTTTAAAATGAAACCTAGAGGAGTCCTCTAGAATATCTTCTAGACAAGGGAATTCCTAGATTAGAGGGGGTAATTTGCTTTAGGGAATTTCAATTTTGTCATCATGTCTAATATTTATGTTTTCATCTCCAATGCATTAGGCTGGCATATGATTTAATTGCTACTATCTGCAGTTATCTTCCACTAGTTCTATCATAATATCTGTCATTGGATTTTTTATTTTGAGTTTCCTCTTGCTGCCCTAGTAAGGATTACTTTGTTTAGGGCTTTAACTTCATAATCTTCCTTTCTCCATGATGTGTGCTAGAGGTGGAAAACCTAAAAAAAATTTAACTTGAGTAAAATGTCTGATTATTTTTTTCCTAATGCATCCCTTGCCCCGTCTGGCTTTTATTAGAAAGTAATATTAATTAATGTGATGATCTGTTACTTTAGCCAATGACTCAACCTGCATTCAGCTGCAAACTGTTGTTTGAAAATTTTTCTGAATATCATGATATAATCTTTTTAAATATTTTAAGTGGACCGTTTCTCAAAGATTTTAGTGTGCCTTTTCTTTTGCAGTTCTTTTTGCAGGCAAAAACAATATGTCCTTCCGATCCCCTGGTACACAATGAACTTGGAGTTGTTGCTTATCATATGAAGGAGTAAGAAAAAAATCCTTTATGGGAGAATATTTTATATCAAATGAACTGGTTATTTAGATTTAGATTTTTGGTTTTTCCATCTAATAGCATTTATAGGACACGTTTATCTTAGACTCTAGTTTAAAAGATTTTATGTATATCATGCCCATGCTACCGCGGGAAACTTATATTTGATGAATATGGATTATTTGATTTTTTCTTCTCTTTTTATGGTTTTGTGATTGGTGTTATTACTTGCATCATTTACTGCTAAAACTCCAAAATTTTGGCATAAAGTGTGAAGTTATGTTCCAGTGGAAGGTTTTGAAATTTTTCCCTGTTGTGCTTTTAGGTACCAGAAAGCCATTCAATGGTTTGAAATGACGTTAGATCATATTGCCTCTTCATTGAGTGAGATGTGGGAACCAACCTTGGTGAATCTCGGACATTCCCTAAGAAAGCTGAAGTATGGCCAATGTGACTGCAGGACTATAATATTCTTATTGTTCATGTACTTCTTTATAGTTCTTTTTACAATATTCTTAAACATGGCTCAGATGGAAGGGCCCTCTGCTTTTCTTTCCTTGCCTCTTTGCTTGATTTGCTGTTATTCTATAAGATGGAAGAATATCTCTATAATTTAATGGATTTACTTTAGTAGGGTTATTTTTGTTACATGAGCCTAATATCTGGGTCAATGTTTCTCATTCAGGAGATACCAAAAAGCAATAACCTATTATGAGAAGGCTCTGACTCTTTCAACTCGAAGTTTGAGTGCTTTTTCTGGCCTCGCTTACACGTATCATTTGATGGTATCTTCTTAATCCTTTGTTATAATGCTGCCTTCAAGTAAAACAACTTTCCAATTTCCACGATGCTTTAGAAACAACCACTAATTGCAAAACTGAGATTATGTGCAAAGATGCAGAAAATTTGCTATTAAGCCTAGCACAATACTTAAGTTTCACCAGTAGTCTAATAGAGTAATACTATTGTAAAAGCAAATGAAAGTTGAAGAGAACTTTCATTTAGCTCCGTGCTAAAAGTGTTCTTCCGAAATTTAAGTTATACTTTTCTTATTTTCTGTTCTTTTCTGTTGCAGGATAAGTTTGATTCTGCAATTACATACTACCACAAGGTGAGTTGGATGATCACTTGCTGATTTTATAGGTCACTGCATGTGGACATGGGAATAGGAAGTAGCTCTATACTTGATTAGATGCACTTTTAACTTTAAAACAAGGGAATGAGTTGGTATGAAGTCTTAAACGCGTGTTCTTGTCAGGCCATCTGATTGTTAATGCTGTACTTTCTGCCTCATTTACTGCTGTAAATTTCTCATTCATATTATATGCCTATCAGCTATTCTGGCAGACTTACTACATTCTTTCTTCATTCAGGCACTGTGGTTGAAACCAGACGATCAATTCTGCACTGAGATGCTAACTCTAGCCCTTGAGGATGATTCTCGTGGCACCGGTAGAAGAAAATAGCAAGTTTAACATGTCCTGCCAATCTAATTCTATGTACTATTATCTTTTGATTTCATTTTCTTTTCCTTTTGGTGTAAATTATGAGCATCTTCATCTGTAAACTTAGCGTACGCGATTCTTTTCAGTTTCTCCAAAAGGGTGTGGTCGGTGCCAGTAGGTATTGTTTCACGTTCATTTTTCCTGATAAGCTAATATAAAGTATAAGTTTCAAGGATGAAGTTTATACAAGTTGATTCTGAAAACATGTATTTTTGAGAGGGTTCTCAATCTCGGGTCTTTACATGAACGATGGAAACATAGAAAAAGAACCTTTATTTTTTTAATGAAAAGAAAAGAACCATTAGTCAACAGGAGAATGCGACGCACTTGTTAATCAGATGTCTCTCATGTCTTCGATGAACATTTCTGTCGCTTTCGGTTGCATATCTATCCTCACCAAATCTGCGTTCCATCCTTTGGACCAAGCTAGTTCTATTTTAAAATTTATTTATTAAAATAGATAACTCTTAATTACATATTAAAAAAACTTTTTTTTTATAGTTTTAATTAAAATGTTTTAACTTTTAAGTAAATACCTTCCTAAGTTAAGCGATATAAAGCATTATATAAAGTTTTTTTTTTAAAAAATACTGATAAAATTAGTATTTTACTTGATATTTAAGTTTAAAATATTATCTATTTTGATAAATAAATTAAAAAATTGATCGTCAACAACTCTTCATTCGCGCGCAGCCCAGGCTACAAATGGACCCACTTATCAAAAACGAACTCCAAAGCTTCCCACTCAATTTGGCGCCCAAGACGAGGTATCGTTTGAAACAGTGGCATTCCTGTAATTTTAGTAGACTGAGCTGTCCCACTAGTGGCTTTCCCGTACGGGCGTAACATCCCCATAACCGCCTCGTCCCAGTCCCCCTGCCCCTCCCCCTCCTCTATATATACCCCCTTCACCCCCTCCTCCCCCATCTCACTCTCGATCTCTCTGTTTCAGGCGATCAATGGCTCTCATCTTCTTCCTCTCCCTTCTCCTATTTTTCGTCACTGGCGAGGTCTCGCCTTTCTTCACCGCCTCATCGCTTCCCCTCCTCACCCAGACGCCACCTCAGGCTGCCGGATCCGGCGTCCCTCCGCCGCCGGAGGAGCTTCACAAGGCTCTTCTCGCCCCGATCCTCTCCAACCTCGGTTTCCAAGAGCTGGCCATGGCCGTCCCAGCACTCTCCTCCCCTGTCCTTTCTTCCTGGTCGGGTCCTCTCACCCTCTTCGCCCCCTCCGACGACTCCCTCCGCTCTTGCCCCTCGTGCTCCCCTCTCCGCCTCCTTCGTGACCACCTCGTCCCCGGCCTCTTCCCATTTCCATCCCTCTCCACACTTCCCTTCGCCTCCAAGCTCGTCACCGCTTCTCCAGGCCGCTGCCTCACTGTCACCTCCACCGCCTCGCACGACAACTCCACCACCACCACCTCCTCCTCTTCCCCCGCCTCCGTTGTCAAGATCTTCGTCGACGGCGTGGAGATAACGCGTCCGGATCTTTTCAACGACGGCCGATTCGTAATCCACGGCATTCAGGGCTTCATCGCCCAGCTCTCACCTCTATCCTGTGTCCACTTATCCCGTCCTTCCTCCTCCTCCTCGACGGCGGTCCGACCAGATCGCGCTGGGGCAACCGGACCGGGGGTGGTGCCGTTCATGATCCGCGACGCCATCGTCCGTCTCCGCGAGAGCGGCTTCGGCATCCTCGCGCTCGCCATTAAGGTCAAGTACCCTGTCCTCGCCGCGCTCAGTAACATGACGATCTTCGCCCTCGATGATCCTGCGATCTTCGCCGGAGGCCACGCGTACCTGACCGAGGTGAGGTTCCACGTCGTCCCCGACAGGCTCTTGACCCACGACGACCTGCTCCGGCTCCCCACGGGGACGATTCTGCCCACTCTGGTGCGCGGACAGTATCTCGTGGTCACTCACGGATCGGGATCTCCGGGGGCCATCGGATCGGGGCTCAGGATCAACTACGTGCCGATCAAGGTCCCTGATGTGGTGAACAACTCCAGGGTCGCTGTGCACAGCGTCTGCATGCCTTTCCCGCATCTCTACCTCGCAGATCATGCGACCCTGACGACCACGCCAGCGGAGGACCGGATCCAGGCCGACGCGAGTAACAATAATGTCACTTGCAGCGCTTCGTTGGGGAATGATGAGTGCGCTAAGGCGCCATCTGCAGCCCCTGCTGCGTCCCTGGCCGTAGATTTCATGGATGACGGTCTCTAGCTAATGTGAGATCTTTTCAATGCGAGCCTGTGGGCTTCTTCTTTTAGCTCTCTTGTGTTCCTATCTTCCTTGTCCTTCTTCGTTAGTGCTATGAAGAGGGAGATAATGTGAATGACTTGTTGCAGAGCTCAGTTCATGATTCAAGAAGAAATTTCTTTACCGTTTCAGCCTTTCTTTTAAACTTCTTTCGTTCCTTTTGCAACTAATCTATGAGCTCGTGTGGGGTTATGGTATTGAACTCTCGTGGTTAATTAGTTTGCATGTCATAATTGCTTGTAGCTATCCATTGCCTCTGATCGACGCTTAGTTAGTGGCAATATCGTTATTACATACGTCCAAAGTGTCCCCATCACCGATTCAACAAAAGTGGTTTAATGGCCAGTAATTCAGAATTCATTTAGCAGCTGTTTCATTGGTGGCGTCGCGTGCAGCCCGGCACTGACCCGCCACCACACTCTCTTGTTTATTCCTAACTTCTAATGTGTGCATGCCATGGCTGATGGCCCCCCGTTTCAACGAGATAGTGGCACTTACGTAATTTTTATCCACAGCTGGCACTTCGGACCTATCAGTACGGCCGTAACAAACCCCTGTAAGGCTGTAACTAACTCCCCAAGCATGAGAGCGCGCGCTCTCTATATAAACACCGCCCCTCCCCCCATTCCCTCTTAGATCTTCACGCCTCTCTCTCTCTCTATGGATATCCCCTACCTCGTTGCCCTCCTCACCTTCTCCCTCCTCCTATCCACCTCCTCCTCTGCCGTGCCCTGCAAATCCTCCTCCACTTCCTACTCCCCATTCTACTACTGTTACCTCTGCTACGGTCGCGTGCCGCTAGCCAGGAAGGTATGCCCCACCGATGTCAATTTCTGCAATCTCTTCTGCGCCCCGCGCAACTTATCGACGCTGACCGTCGCTCGCGACTCCGCCTCTGACGCCTGCTACATCCTCCAGCTCTACGACGACGGCAGCTACAACGTCCAATTCCTCGACTGCTCCCTCTTCTCCTACTGCACCCTCCTCTGCGATTACCGCGCCACCCCCGCCGTTAGGATGTGGCGCTCCGATGAGCTCCATTCCGACAAAGGATTCCAACGGTGCGGTGACCAGACCATCCTGGAACCGACGCCTACGGATCATGACGAATCACATAGTGCCGAATCGGAGACTCATCAGCCACCCGTTCCTCCAACTGTCGACGACTAACTCTGACGTGATCTGCCCTGGCCTTCTTCGTTCGCTTCGTCATTCCGGAAGGAATGAGTCCTTTCCGTTTCTGGTACGCCTTGGATATTAATTCTAATACTGGGATTAAACGTCTTCCCGAGATAATGCATATACTCTCTAGTACTTGTGGTAACGCTCCTTGTTTTGATCTTTACTTTGGATTTTATTCTACTTCGACTAGGTCGGATGGGTTGCTATACTATTTTACGTATATCGAAGAAAGAGAAAGAAAAAGAGAAAAATATCCCATAGAAGGTTATACGCATGCGGATTCCGTTAATCCAGGACTTCGGATCTTGACTTCAAGGATCCGACCCGATATTGACGGATAGGATAGTTATTATAAATAAGATAATCTGACTGACCATATTTATTAAGATTTCACATTCACCATACATATTTTGTAGATTTCATACTTCGAACTATGCATACATCTCCCTTTGCTTGATAACCAATCATTTCTCTAAAAATAAAAAACTCTGAATAAGTACTATAAATATGTAGTGACAAAATAAACGAAAGAAACAAGGAATGGCTGTGCTCTAATTAAGGATCAGAGTCATGCCATGCCAGCCTTTACAAAGGGATTAAAAAAAATCTGCGGCTTTATGTCTACCTCTGAAACCAGTAAAACACCCAAAAAAACAAAAAAGAACAAAGAGAGAAGACCACTTTATTCATGACCAATCCAGTAGACTTAGATCAAGTTCGATAGTGCAGTCATACGCTACCTAACATGGCAACAAATTCAAAGTAAATTAAATGACAATAAACTGGCAATAATAAAGTTCCTACCTGACTTTTGATATAGATGACAAAGGTCCAACATAAGTACTCACATCGATTACAAAAATGTCCCACCAAAACAATGATCACATAAAAAGGGACTGAATGTCACTTGGGTGGCACAAAGGTCAGAATCTGATTAAACAACATCTCGTAAAGCCTCAATAATAATCACATCATATACAACCCTGCATCAAGGGACAGCACTTTGCAGTGCAGCGTAATTACATTCTGGCTTTTAGTAGAACAAAACCAAAAGTTAGATTACAACACAACCTTGCATCAAGGGGAATGCGATCACCTTGACTGTGAGAAGATCACCACGAAATAGCAAATCAATGACAAGGGAACCCAAGCTTCTTCAGCAGATTTGAGATTTCTTTGACCTGACCGTCCATCCAAAATTGAATAATGCAGGTCTAATGCACCAGATCAGTGTGCTCAGGGCACAGAGGATTGTACTTCACAGAGAAGACTCACCAACAAGGAATAATGATTCAAGATGATATTGGTTCATACGGATAAGAGAGCCAAGGATGTTTCAATGCTTCTGATGCGCTTGGCCGCTTCTTCGGGTTTGTCTCAAGAAGATGAGCAACAAATTCTATAAAACCTTGATCACCCATGGGCAAGCGGTGACGTAATGATGACTTTTTTGGGATTAAATATTCAAGCCTATTGGTTTCCTGAAAAGAAATAATCCAAAATATCTAACTGGAATATCAGAGGAAAGAAGCATAAGTAGAACTTCATCAACAAACTAATATTCTTGAAATCATTGATGCACATAAGCAATGGCTGTCGAGTTTCAGATGACAGTATCATGGAAAGCAAATGAGTTGCACTTCAAAACAAACTGGAGGTGGTCAATTATTTTATACGAAAGCAGATCAGAGTTACTGCAAGCGCATCAAAGGACCGAAATCGGTCCAAAGTATGCATATACAATTACCTTGACTAAGGTAGTAGAGGCTGTAGAGATATAACAATGAAATATGCAATCACTAAGAGTAGTGTCAGACTGTCAGTCACCGGCATTCTAAAATAGACCTGTCTATGCATTGGCATGACAAACTTCTTCAAAAAAATTAACAGATGATCTTATCCAAGAACATTTATCAAATCTAATCAGTAAATACTAAAAGAAGAAAAAACATTACGAGAAGAAAAGTCTACCTGATTGCGCTCATACAACATGTGGTTCTTTGTGAAATATTTGTATGTATCTCGTCCCTTGGCAAGCATCCCTTGCTCAATGGGGCCAATTATTCCAATCACACGGGCAAGCAGAGTTGCAGGAGAATCATTTTGGAAAAGAACCTACGAAAAAGGGGAACAATTAATCCATAGCCATCAAGTGTACATAAGCTAAATCACCTTCATGTCATGGAGAGCTTCTTCTTTTGTTTCTCCGAGCCTACGCTTTTCTTATCAGTTCTAAAAGAATGAAAGTTTGTCTCTAGAGAAGCGGTGGTTTCAAAATACAAACAACAGCAACAAATTATTTACATTTTTCGGCCTAGAACTTAACAACTAAACATCAGTCAATGGGTGCCTAGTGAAAAAACCATTTACTATTGAAGATAAATGTCAGCTTCTTAGAAGAGGATAGCAGAAGAACAAAGATTGCATGAGGCCAATTTCAGTACTCAGAGTTACTATACATATTTTAAAACTGAAAATACAAGGTACCTCCTTGGCAAAAATGCTAGTGTAAATTTCTCAAAGTCAGTTAAGATCATTATAAGTTGATGACAATGCTCTAAACTTCTAAAACAGTAGAAGTTAATGATAATGCTTTGATCTTGTATACACTCACATTAAGTCAGGATCACTAGTTTCCATTAGGTTTGCTTACATTGAGCAACCCCTTTTTCCCTCAAAAGAAAGTTGGTTTAATTGATGAAAATTGTTACTGTTTCCTCAGAGTCACCTTTTACTAATATCATCATAGTGGATGAGGGGACAAAGTGGGGCACCTAAATAAACAGGTCAAGTGTGCACAATATTTATTCTGCTATACTACTTGCGAACAGACGTGGAATTTTTTCTAAGAGACATATTAACAAATGTGCTCTAGCCTATCAAAAGTTGAGAATCCATAATAAGGACACCAAAGAAAACTGAAAATAGAACTTACATTTCCAGTGCAAAGTTCAGCCAGGATGCATCCAAGTGACCATACATCTATCTTCTTATCATAAGGGAGACCCAAAATAACTTCAGGTGCACGGTAAGATCGTGACTGTACGTAGGAACATAAGTGATCTGTTTCAAAGCAGCTACTACCAAGGTCAATGACCTTCACTTCGCACCTACTATAGCTCTTTACCAAAATGTTCTCAGGCTTTAAATCACAGTGAATAAGGCCAAGGCCATGCAAAAACTGAAGTGCCTCCAGACACTGAATGGTAATTGACTGCAGATTAAAGTAGAAGTAAGCAGTTGAGCACTTATCATGATAATTATTGCAACTAATTAAATCCAAGATTATGCAACAAAGTTGTGGAATACAACCTGCAGCCTTGGCATTGTGAAGTAAACCTCCCCCCCAGATTCTCTATTAAACTTGTGAAATTCATACAGATTTGCCTTCAGAAGTTCACAAACTATCAGTAGGTGTTCCTGCAGACATCAAAAGCATCAATAAAACAGCAACTGCAAGATATGTTTGACAAATTTTCCAATGGGACCATCTATTTGACTATTTGATATCATGATATCGTTATTCACGAAGGAATGCCTAGAAGGATGAAAACGCTTCAATGTGAAAAAGCCACAAAAGATGATAAACCAAAGATTTGGACCATCAATAAGAGAATATTAGTCAGAAAAAATAATGATTTATTAGATTCTGGAAGTAAATAAGGAACTAATGGCAAATGAAAAATACAGAGGGCATCAACTGGATACCTAGCCCTTCCATTACAATTTAGCTTTCCAACTAGAAAAGGAAAAGGTTGGTCTTCAGCATAATCAGATACATGATCACTTAATAATTATAGCAGCAGTAATGCCTTATTACCACTACATAAATACATATATGAAAGAAAATAATTTGATACTTTGCATTGTAGTAATAATAATAACAGCTATAAATTAACATTCTAACTTACCCGATAATAGAAATAATCATACAAGCGCAAAATGTGGTACTTGTCTGCAGGATCGTTCTTGTTAACATATTTCAAAAGTTTGATTTCATCAAGGCTCTGATCAAAAAAATCTTTGTTGTTCTTTATAATTTTCACACAAACATCCATTCCAGTGTGCAAATCATGTGCCTGGATAGCTTTACTGAATGCAGCTGACCCTAGATACTCAGTGACATGGTATCTTCCAGCAATAACTGAATTTAGAACAACATGGAAGCTTTTATCTTCTTCAAAGCCAGTCCTGGTAATGTGTAAATATACAGAAGAAATCAGATCTAGAAACAAAACTTTTTCCATACAGAAAAGGAGAAATTCAAAAAGCTACTCTATAGATGTGTAAAGACAAAATAGAAACATGCCTGTTTTTCCTATGCAAAATCTTAAGATTGAAGGTTTCAAATTCTTCTTCCTGTGCATTTATTTGTCTTACTTGTTCCTGTAATGCAGCAACTTCTTCATCCTCTAAAGTTGTTGCAGGGTCTTCTTCTTGTGCATTATTTATTTTGTGATCTAGTAACTTCTCAATATCCTCTCTTTCAGCATAACCATAGTTGGAAGGTGATGATGCAGTTGAATTTCTCGATTTAATAGCATCAGAATTTTTTTCATCCCGGGAACTCCTTATAGGGGAAGAATCGCTGCTTTTTCGTCTCCATTTAGCGAGCATATCCTCCGTGACAATGCCATTTCCACATTCATCAGAATCATCACCACCAGCAATATTGCCCAAAGAGTTACAAGAATTGCCCTCCGGCATGTCTCCAGTAGGCAACGGAGGTGGAAAAGAAAATCCACCATCAGAATAATTGATTCCTGATGGAGAAGTACCATTGTCGTAGGCCAATATGTAGTTACCTGGATCCTGTTTACTTCCCTTTGTGCTCTCTCTCCTTGACTTATTAAAGTAATTCCTGTTATCACTTTGCGAATTCTTTCTACCACTAATACTAACATCCTGATCATAAAAATATTCTATGTCCCCTTCACTACTTCCTCCAATCAAGCTTTCACGCACTTCACTGCCCATATCAGCAGCATCACTGTTTATCCCAACACCAATTGACCTGACTGAACCATGCTGATCATCTTCTATAAAGGGATCGTCAGATTGAGGCTGTCCAGAGCCATTTGAGGCTTTTCCATTTCCTAGCATAACTAATTCATTATTCTGTGTAACAAAACCCTGCCAAACAGGTTCAGCATGCATCAAATTTAGTTCTTCAACATCCATTAGTTGTCCATCATACTGTGCTATCAAATCATTTTCATCTGTTTGTCCATAAGTTTCAGGCATTCCAAGATCCACCTGCCCCTTAGAAGAAGCTAATTTATTAATGTTCTTAGCCTGGAAATAGTGATCACCAGACAAGAATGAATCCTCCTCTGCAAAAGAATGATCATCACCTTCATCTTCATCACCTTCTTCCTTGGTAGGAACATGGTCCTGTTGGTCAGGCCCAATCCTATGACCACTTCCCTTTTCATTATCACTAGGATAGTCAATCTCATGTGCCAAAAACCAAGTTTCATCCTCGATAGGTTGTCGTGTGTACCCAACATCGTCATCATCTTCATATTCATCTGAATCCCAGTACTCATTTGGATAGTCAACCGAGTCATCACCAACAGTTGCAAAACCAGATACGAGATCAGAAGTATCCTCAGCAATGCCTTGACTCACAGACAGCCAACTACTTCCAACTGCCCGCTTCCCACCTGCAGATATTAAATCATTAAATGCAACATGACACAAGATTTCAAGCAGATGCAAATTAATGAAGAAACATCCTAATAATGCACAATATAATAGTGTGAAAATGGCACCAATCAAATGACTGTGTCGGTACAAATCATCATTGGAACCATGAAATAATCCAACAAAAGAGTGAGAAATAAGCAGAGAAAAGTTTTAGATTATTGCAGGACAGATGAACAAATTATGTAAAAAACTACGAATCTAACCGAGCATGGAAAAGTATGTAAGAGAGCATCAGATTCTTAAAGAAATGACTAGAAGAGAGGGCGAAGCACATTATCCTGAGATAATAAAGATTATTGTCTATTTGCACTAAATTATAATAAAAGGGAGGAGGAGTTGCATATCCTTAGGAAACAAAAGAGAGCCTGGCAGAAGTAGGTTATTCCCAATAAGTACAAAGAATGTTTGTTGGCTATGAGATAATAGTAATGCCATACAACATGGTTCAACAAAAAGGGTAAGAACTCAAAATTAGCTAGTACAATTTTGACTCAAAATAACAAAAGGTGGATTTTCCAGGCGTCAAGTAGATGACTCAAATTATACAAACAGAACCACAACTTTTTTAATAAAAAAGACCTTATTATAAGTAAATAGCAAGAAAATGTAACTGCAAAAATTATCAGCTCCACCCAATGGTTATTTCATTGCTACAATCCTAACTATTAACTAGTACATAAACTCTGCTTCTGAAAAACCAATCCTTGATCCTCTACAAAATTAAGCAGTTCCTGAAGTTCTACACAAACACTTCATATTGCAATTGAAGTTCTCTCCTTCCTGACTATATAAATATTAACACTTCCCAGTGACAATAGCAACATGTAAGAAATCCTCTACAAAATTAAGCAGTTCCTGAAGTTCTACACAAACACTTCATATTCCAATTGAAGTTCTCTCCTTCCTGGGTATATAATTATTAACACTTCCCAGTGACAATAGCAACATGTAAGAAACCAAGGCATGACATTATGTAGTCAGGGTTGTTCCATTTTGGAGCTAAAAATAGGAATTTGCAGGTTGGTCAACTTTGGTTAAGACATAAAAGAGGTACTGCAAGAAACATCTGTACATAAAAATGGACTTTTAAGACCACATTTATAAAGTCATTTGTTCCACAATATTTTGGAGAAAGCAGATTAGGTTTATTAAAGTAGTCAACGAGGATGCTCCAGTAGCCCCCCTGGAAATTGACAGAGAAGCATAAAAAACCTGAAGAAGTATACCAATCAATCATCAATGATAAGTTGATAATCTGAATGAAACTGGTGTTATTTATTCCCTCCCTTTACTCCAAAAGGATTATCCTTTTTATTGTACTTCTAACAAGCTTTCACTGGACATGCAGTCCACTAAGTACATCTGAATTAGTCCAAAGGATGAAAAAGGATTGACAGCATGGAGTAACAAATCAGTGTTGCAGCTAAATAAATATAAAATTCATTGGTCTCAAGGATTAAAAAAAATATGAGACAGGAGAAGGAAAAAAGAAAGAAATGCAAAGATATATATATATATATATATATATATATATTAACGAAATAACTGAATGCATAACACTCTTAGATTTGTCATGGAAACATAGTGTAGAATGTAGAACACAACTTAATTATCCAGAGTGAAGAATAACAACAGAAGTCAGCCAGCTTAATAACTACCATACCTGAAGTGTTTATCTCTTGACCAACAGGAACATCAAGAAAAGAACCAATCATAAATGTGTTCTCTCCACTAGCAAGTTTTGCTCCAGATCCATGACGATCAACCTTTTCCTCCAACTGCATATTTACTAACTTGTCTTGAGACTTGAGCCTTACAGGAGGTAATCTTGGATATTCTTCCTTTTGATTCTCATCAGTGACTTGATAATCGAAGTTCCTGATATTCTTTTGCTCCATATTTTCCCCTGACTTGCCGGGAAAATAAGGGCAGATGAATTCATCAAGCTGTTCCTTTGTCTCCTCCATGACATCACCGATTTCATCTTTCTTCTTTGTCACTTTCATTTCGCCTCCGTAACTGAAATAACAGTCATAATTGCCTGAGGCACTGTCACTCGGAAATGGAAGTACTGTTTTCACTGAACAGCCCTTCGATGGTTCCTCGCTCTCCAGCCAAAGGTTATCTGGAAATTGGTCTTCAGAGTAAGCATTGTTGGCCTTAAAACTAGACATTTGGTTTATATAAGGCTTAACTTCAACCTCCGCTTTTCCTTTTCCCCTTCCAAAAGAGACCCTCCGATCCACGGAGAGATCAAATTCACCTCCAGTAGCAGAATCCCTCTTTTCCACCATTAATGAGCCACGGAGATGCTTTGGCTGCTCAGATATCAGGAGTTCAGCAAATTTCTCAGCAATGCTATCACTATCCCTCGGAACAGCATTGGCACTATTATTAGCAATATCAAAGTTCCAAGGGTATAGATCCCCGGAATTAGAACCAAAATCCTTCTTTGATTCAGATCCATTACCTATGCTCCCGACCTCAATCTCTTTAACAATGAACTCTCTTGAGAACTCGCCACTCACATTACCAGCTGTTCCGATATCTTTCTGCCGTTTCCCCTTTGCTTCCGAAGGGTTCTTCTGAAAAACGCCATTCAAATCTGGACGGTTGTTGACCTCTGCTCTGAGTGCAGCCTCGGCCTTTGCGAACCGGTTCTTCCTCAAGAACTCCAACACCACATCCACTGAGTCCGCCATCTTACCTAAATTGCATCCAAACTAGAAGAGCGAAACAGGGCTTCCTGCAAATCAACCGAAAATGACTCCGTTTCTTGCTCTCAAACCTCCTTTCTACTAAGATCAATCCTAAAACAGATAAATCACACAAATTGACGAAGAAACCCTAACCCTAGCATGCAGAAGCATTTTCCCCTAATTTTAAAAAAAATAAGAAAAACCCAAGGCCGGCAAATCCGGCAAATCAATAACTGACGGAAACCCTAGCTCCACAAACCGAATCCCCGCAAAAGACAAAACAAAAGAGTCGGATTTGGGAGAGAGGAGATTGGACGCCTTACGGATGGAGAGAAGAGAGGGCCCGGGGAGGAGGAGGAGAAAGCTTTGTCGGGCTCCGGCGGCGGAGGCGAGGGTCTTAGTGCGGCGGCTTCCGGAGGCAGAGGGCGGCGCCATTAGAGGCGGCGGAGGTGGCGGCGAAGGTGGAAGCGGCGAGTGGAAGACGTCATTGTCGTGAGAAGGATTCGGAGATCGGCCTGCACACACAACCTTTCCGAACCAAAGCATCCGCCTCAGAAGCATATACGCTTATTGGCTTGCATTTTGTGTTGAACAAAAGGATTCCCTGCACCGTACATTAATAAGAGTTTCCAACAAGCCTAATACGTGGCAAACACTGATTAGTACAATATTTCTTTTCAAAAATTGATATATAAACTATCTCTAGGCCTAGAGAAAAGTGGATAAGTTATCCCAAGCAAGTTTGCTCGATTTCTGACTTAGTTTTTTTAACTAAATTTTTAACAAAACCTGAGTCATAGTTGTCAAATTTGGGGTTCTCACGTCATTTCAAAAGCAACTTTTTTCTCCTCATGATCTCTCTCAATGCCTTGCAAACTAATGGAGCAAACTTTTTTCCAGAGAGAGAGAGAAAGCCAGTGGACTAGTTAATTCATTAACCTCTAAGAATAACATTAATACAATTTGATACATAATGGAGAAGAGAAATAGAGTGACGACTCTTTAACATAAGTCCCACATTTGGCCTATAAGAGCTAGTCTAGTAATTTAAAACAGAGCATCAAACCCAGTGTACAATATAAAATTAAAATAAAAAATAGCCCTAGAAATTTTCATGAGCAAAGAGTCTTGAATCAGCCTGCAAGTTTTGTCAATCCAGCAATTCAAGACACGATCATGAAAATTTTCAAAGGTAGAAGGATCGAAGATCACTCGTTAAGAACAATAAGTTAAAAAAAGACACACAACACTCTAAATTAGCAGCAGGGCAAAAAAAAAAAAAAAAAAAAAAAAAACTATCATAGACCCTCAAAAAGCATTACATTTGTGACCACACAGATATTGCTGGAAACACAAATACTGGCAAGCACATATTGCTATTGTAAACAGATATAAACCCTCTCCCGTTCTAGAGTAGCCTCACCTACTCGGCATGACTGTGATGCCAATAAATAGATGAGCACCAAAGAGCAAGGGAGGTCAGTGACAGTTAATCAATTGATGCAGCAGCACATCAAGCGAGGTAAGGGAAAGAGAAAGGGAAAGTGATGCGAGAGGGGGGATGCCATAGCAGCTGATCTGCCTCTTCCAAGAGGGAAGGAGGTGGAAGGGCGGCATGGCCGGATCCGACGAGGGGAGCGATGAGGGGCAAGTGCAGCGGGCTTGGATTCGACGAGGGTGGGGAGAAAATCTCGAGGAAGGAGGTGACTGTAACAATATTGAGGGAATTTTATGCAGTGGTGTGGGGCGACTACGAGAGGTAGCGACGATGGGTGCAATGAGGAGTAGCAGCGGCGAGCTGAGGAAGAAGAGAAAACAGAGGAAGAAGAGAAAAGGGAATAGGAGAGGAAAGATAGGAGGATCTCCCCTCCACTAGCTGACTCTAGCTAGTTAGCTAGGGTAGGAGAGAGAATAACCCTCACCGACGGCGACGGTGAGAGAAGAATCCCGAAACTAATGATTATTACTTCTTTAGTTCCAAAAACACATTTTTTATGTCCATCTTAAGTGGCATACAAATCACACATAATGAACCAGCAAATACCAAAGATATTATATAAGGTAGCTAAGTGCAAATTGGATTTTTAACAAGGGACTTCTTGAAGAATGTAGTTGTGATGCCATGACATAAAACAACCTTCCAATGATACTCGGGGACAATTAAAGTTGAGATAGATCCCCATCAATTCATTCACCAAAAGAAGACGAGGCCTAGCTTGTTAAAAGAGGAAGATGCTAGTTTAAATCCAATTGCTTGGAAAATTTCATGAAATGGTTTTGGCAACATATTCTATCAAAACAAATGCAATTAATCGCTCATAAAATATCGTTCATTTTGATAATTATCGGCAAAGGAAATCTCGGCGTTTGCATTGATCAACGATGTTAGTTGCATGTAGAATCTCAAGAATCATCTGAGTCTTTGGTTAGTGCTATTTAAGTTTTGGCGAAACCACCATAAGGAAGTAGGTGGATTGAATATTTCCTATATATTCATTATGAACATTAGTGCGATCGTAGGTTTTCTTTGTTGAGAATTTTGATCTTTTGAGAAGGAATGACTTCTCTATGGAGATGATTTGGAGGAAGTTGGTAAATGTCTTCTCATGTAGTCTTTGCTTCGTTTTTACTTATTCGTAGCAAAATCTTAGATGATATGCCACTATAAATTAAGATCGATCGTCACCTACAAGGAACTTGAAGCATTCAAAGAGCTAGCTCAGTGGAATGCCACAAACTACCAACCGCTAGGAAATTAAGCTTGTGTCCTCTCTTTCTCCCTTTCTGCAGTCATAAAGTCGTGTTACAATGTGAAATATAAAGTAAGTAGTCAAGATCGAAGAATTGATCTAACTTAAACTTTTTTAGTGTCATATATATATATATATACACACTCATATATACTTGCCTTGAATTTTTGCAATATTATGAACCAGATCATTCCTTGCACGTGGAGGAAATTAATTACCAGATAGATAGATGCACGTCAAATTAACAAGCAGTAGCCAAATTGAATTCGGATTCTGAATTCCAATCGTATGAAAGTTTTCAAATAAAGTTTCAAAATCTGAGATGGTAAGCCCACTCACTCATGCAGAAGTTTCTGTCTAAATGCATGTAGAGACACGTAAATTACGATCGTAAGTACTTTCTCAGACATATGCATCTATAACACATTTCTTTTTTGTTGTTGTTGTTGATAAAAACTTGATCAAACTTCATCTCTATCACAGTTACAATTTGACATACAGTATGCATAGAGGAACTCCATTTTCTCTTTCACATAGAAAATTGTGTGTAATAAGTTACACTCTCTTATGCATTTATTGGACTAAAAAACATGTCAGATTGTATGTACACTACGTAGATCTATGGACATGAAATATAACAAGCTGTTATTAAATATTCTCTATCTATCTAGCTAATACCCTATTTGTTAATGACTCCCAACCTCCATGAAATCTATGAAGGGAACACCATCTTCTCTCTGGTCATCATCTTTATTCTCCTGTTGCTCCTCCATGCTCAAATGACACTTTGCATCACTAGAGCCATGGTTTACTTGGAGAAAATCGTAGAATTCGACTGAGTTATTCGTATCTGCAATTAATAACATGGCATAATAATAACACGGTAAGAATTTTTTTTTTCTCTTCTCATGTAATTTAATTAATGACGATACGATCGATATTTGCCAAGTTCGTTACCTTCACTGGTTTCAGGATAATAACCACAAATCTCAGAGTAGAACTGCTTGTGAATCTGGAAGTTATTCATGATCAACTGTTCTCTATATCCTCTATAGATCTGATCGACGAACGAAACCATGTCGGTTGACTTGGATCGCCTGGCCTTGCCTGGCCTTAATTTCTCGCTGTCGATATCGCCGTGAGAGGCAGATCTCTTAGAAGATAACCTCGATCTCTCTCTGAACTTTCGCGCCATGATCACATGCCAGTGGTTCTTCACCGCGTTGTCTGTGCGGCCAGGGAAGAGCCTGGCGATGACGGCCCACCGGTTTCCATGCATCCGATGAGAAGCAAGTAGCCTTTCTTCCTCCTCCTCAGTAAAAGGACTTCTGTTGATCCTTGGATCCAGTTGATTGAACCATCTCAGTCTACAACTCTTTCCTGCTTCCAATAATTTCGCATATGGTATATATGTTACTAACTAGCAAACATATATATACCTTAAAAATATTTCTGACGATCGAATAGGATCGAAAAAGAAAACGTAATCATACCAGATCGGCCATGAAGCTTCTCGGCGATGGCGTTCCAATTATGAGGGCCATAGCGGTCGACCAACTCCTTGAGCTTCTCGTCCTCGGATGGCCTCCAGTGGCCTCTGGTGCACATCAGATCCTAATTATAACGCAAGAGAGGACTAGATAGATCTGAGTACTAAGATCTCCAAAGGAGAGCCAAAAGTTGAAACGAGATGTTTGCATAGAGTAAGGTTATAACTTATAAGGTAATGTTGAGAGGAAGAAGACAAAGGGGCCGAGATAAGGGAAAGCTAGGCCATATGAAAATGATATTCAAAGCTTTAGTTTCTCGTTAATTAGTAAGAGCGAAGGCAGGAGTTGGGAGATTGCTACACTAGAACTTGATGGTAACGTGTGGGCTAACAAGATGGTTTTATAGATAGATAGATATGAGATATATATATATATATATATAGGTTGCTTGGTGGGGTGAATTCCGTTCTTCTTTCAACATCTGTCCAATGTTAATTTCTAACCTACAACGTCTACTTAAAACTAACCCATTTCTCTTCCTTTCCTAATATATGTATACGTCTGTATAAGTGTGTGTGTATATATATAAAAGTCTGGTACAACAAAACAAGGAAGAGTTTATAAGTATAAATATAGATATAGATGATTACATGTTGCCATCATGCAAATTAGTGTTAACCGTCTGATCGAATGGTTGTAAGGTGTTCTAATGTATACATTGAGTACAATATATGTAGAGGGGGAGAAGAAAGAGATATGGAGAGATACGATATTAAAAAAAAAAGTAGTAAAGGAATATATATACATTTCTTTTCTAAGCGTTTCAAAGCTTTGTTGAGCTAGCTTTGGACCTAACTGAAACCAACAGTTTTCCTAGAATTATTGGTGGCTGCACGTGGAAGCTCCAAAACAATATGCAGTCAAGGTCAAGGGCGAGGATGCTTTGTTGTTGTAGCAGTAGGTGTACTTGTAGGGAATTTTATTCCCTTCAGTTGCAAAACTAGGGCTGCTTTTGACAATAATTTGCTGAAATGCCAACAATTAGAAACTTGAATGAGAAGACCTATAATGGTTTGAATATTTATCAGACTGAATGATGCTTCTAAAAAGAAAGTGATTGGGATTAAAAATTAATAAAGAGATTGTTATATTTATGCCACCAGAGTTCCAAATAGAGAAGTGATTGTCCATGCAGTTGCTATCAGCAATTCAACAGAATTTGGGATTCTAACTGTTGGCCTAACCCTCTACTGCAAGTGCAAGGTAGATAAATTATAAAAAGCTTTCTTATAAGAAGAAGGTCCAAGAACATGAAAGTGGTAACTGTTATAAAGATAAATCTCTCTCTTCCACTCTGTGTACACACACACACACACACACACACACACACTATTAAAGAGACCTTTTGCTGCTGGCAAAAATTATTCTTGTATCTACTTTTGACTTTGGGCATGTATCTGAACAGAGATGAGTTTAGCTCACGGATTTATTATCTTGACGATGAAAAGCCTTCATTTGTTCAAAAAGGTTGGCAGTTTCTTCCTATCTGCAAGACCAAAGCAGCCAGTGTTAACTTGGAAAATGTTAACAACCACAAATAGCATACATAGCAATGGCTTATTAAAGAAACATGAGTTCTTGAGGAGGAAGCTGAAGTGTAGACTGCAAAGCAACATTATTTATCAGCTTGACAGCAAATACTCGCGTCATTCTTATACAGAACTAAGATAAAGTCTCAACCACCCAAGCTATTTTGGTTCCAAAATCGATGATTCGGATTCACAAGTAAGAAATGATATAGCAGACAACTACATTGACATACAGATATATGCAGTCATCCTTATTAGGTTTAACGGCTACTTCCCTTTTCAGGTAATATTTATAGTCCAAGAACACTTCATTCTTATTTTTTTTTAAAATGCTTGATGAAGGGTTAGCACTGGAGTGCAACTAGGTTTCCTGGATGTCTAAGTTATTTTATACTTCCAAACTAATATATGTGCGGTTCAAGTTGGTCTGTAAGTTCATGCCAACAGTATACCTACCACACCTAACCACATATACCAAGTCACCCGTGTTTGCCTCTTTAGACATACCTCTCTATGTAGGAAATAATGTTATGCTGGCAAAGAACCTGCAGGTATTATAACTGAATCCACAGGAAACAAGCTAAAGTACATTTTGCTTTTATCTTTTCTAAGTTTTCTTTGGGATTATTTTTATCTTTTCTAAGTTAAAGATCATATAAATGGATTTATTACAGCTTAAGTTCATGTTATCCATAGCTTTACTCAGAGAATTTTAACCAATCATATTTCCCAGATATTTACTTGTACAGATTATTAATCAATAAAGGTTTAAGAAAGCCAAAATTAAGTAAATGTCCTCTTAAGTATAACTCAATTAGTTCTTGCTATTGGGTATCCTCTTAAGTATAACTCAATTAGTTCTTGCTATTAGGTAGGGTGGGGATATCTCAATTGAAAGTGATACATGCTTGGCTACATACTAAAACTTGATGGAATTTGACACCTTTATAAGGTGGTTAGAATTCAGGGGGATTTACATTCCTTTCTCTTTAATCTACAATCCTTGTCATTATACATATGTCACAAAAGCTTCTGTTCATCTGATAAAGTAGCACACCTTATTGGCATCCTGTCCATATCACATTGAGAGTTGTATGCACAATATTTTGATTAAGATTTTACACATGCTTTAACACCGAAAAAAAATAACAATAAACATATGAATACTAGACGATCAGCAATGGTTACCAGAAAGTGGCACTATGGACAAAAGAGAATCTTGAACATTACTCAGAAGATCAATGTGAAGCAAAAGCTAGTGGTCGCTGACGTTTTCAGCACGAATTTACAGTACCATTCGAGAGAAATAAAAGAATCTTGGACTTTAGATGTGTAATATCCCGTGTAACCAAAGCAATATCAACATAGACGAACACGTGCCAATCCGTTAGCCAAAGGATGAATCTAAATAACAAAATGAAGTAGGTGGTCAAGGAAAAAATCTGAAACAATCGACCCCAATAAGAAGTGCAAATAGTGATGGATAATTTTATGCAATAGTAATAAGCTTAACTGCCAAATGTCAGAAACTGAACTTTTACCTCTTGGTCACAAAATTACAACCTAATGCAACAACGGTAGCAATGAATTTACTTGTCAATTGTCACAAAATACACTAAACCCTGTAGACAAACAGAATGCACCAATATTCGATGTGCAAAGTTCTAAAACTTCATCATGCCACTTTCACAAACCTGTCAGTTTCACCTTAACACCCTCTTTACCCTTATCGCCATGTTTAGAATAAAAACTTATGGTTAATTATTGTTCGAAGAAGCTAAGAGCTTTCCAAATTGGACCACTTATTAGTGTAAATAAAATAACCAGTACATAAGAAGGATAAGAAGGACATAATATTCAACTAATATTCAACTAAACTTGTAGACAAACAGAATGCACCAATATTCGATGTGCAAAGTTCTAAAACTTCATCATGCCACTTTCACAAACCTGTCAGTTTCACCTTAACACCCTCTTTACCCTTATCGCCATGTTTAGAATAAAAACTTATGGTTAATTATTGTTCGAAGAAGCTAAGAGCTTTCCAAATTGGACCACTTATTAGTGTAAATAAAATAACCAGTACATAAGAAGGATAAGAAGGACATAATATGCAGACCGACCAAAAATTGCAATTAGAATGAAAATATCTTACGTGTAATTTGCAAGTGGATGCCCAGAATAGCCATATTCCTAAGAAATGGTTTTTTGCTGATGATCACAACCCTAATCACAAGTCCAGTCCTCCAAAGCATATGACAAATGCTCATAAAAACTGTAAAGGGAAGTATTATGATCTGCTGCAATCTTTACTGCAAAAAAGGTTGTTCACTTTTCTCGACTTGTGCATACTTTCTCGTTCGATGCTTACTGACAGCTTGTCACATTTTTTTTAGATATGTGATCCCTCAGGACTTGCAGTAAAAACCTAGAACTCAAAATTGTGGAGAAAGCATAATCAACAAAATTCCTCATTCTCTATACAAATTACACCATTCCTCTACTTCTGTTCAGAAGAACGACCTCGAGTACAGAGCATGTCCAGAAATCTCTTCTGGAGATCCAACTCTTGGTAAAAACAATCGTCTTCTACAAGCAGTGGACCAACTACTTTGTATTAGCAGGCCATCTTACATGAACGTCACCAATAATCTCTGCAGGAACAGTTCCCATCCTTGAAGTGATGGAATCTATTTGAATCCCTCACAATGATAACCCTCTGCGCAATCCTTGATATGAACTTGATAACAGTATGGCAGTCACCACAAATACGCAGATTCTTAAAAATCTTAATAGATGTACCTTGTGGTGTAGCAATGATGCCAAATGCAATTGCAAGCCTCTCACTGTGATGCGCAATGTTGGTCTCCTTCTGCTCATCTTCCACATCATGAAGGACAAAATCAGTGTCCGGCACATATCCTTCTTCCTTCATTTTCATATATAACTTCTCTAATAGAGCACAAATTTCTTTAGATTGTGGATGTGACATATCGCCTACTAGGAACACATGAACTTGTCTCTTAACCTCAATCCAGCTAGAGCCAGGGTTCTTTGTGACTCTTCTATTATCCATATCCTTTCTAATTTTCTCCACCTCATCCCACATACCATTTGAGGCATAAATATTAGCTAAAGTTACATATGTTGCTGCATTATCTGGTTCAATTTCAAATAGAGCTTCTGCAGCACGCTTCCCCAACCTAAGATTTTTATGTATCCTACAACCACCGAGCAAGGAAGCCCACAAAAACTTATTTGGTCTCATTGGCATCTTGTCAATGATCTCTTCAGCTTCTTGTAACTGCGCGGATCGACTGAGGAGATCGATCACACAAGCATAGTGGTCAGAAGTGTATTCAATTGCATACTCTTTTTTTATGGAATGAAATATCTCCATCCCTTTATCAACTAATCCAGAATGAGCACATGCAGAAAGAACTCCAACAAATGTTACATGATCAGGTTTTGTCCCTGATTCAAGTAGCATATCAAAGTATCTTAATGCCTCTTCAGGCTGGCCATTCTGAGCATATCCAGAAATGATCGAAGTCCATGAGACCAAATCTGGTTTTGACATTCCCTCAAAAACACACCTTGCTTTCTCAATGTTCCCACATTTTGAGTACATGTGCACGAGCGCACTGGCTGCAAACGAGGATGGATCATACCCAATTCTCAGCATGTGCCCATGGACCTGCATCCCCATCCCTTCGACAGCCATTTCTGAGCACATGCACAAAACCCCCGCAAAGGTGAAGTTATTTGGTCTGATCCCAGTACTCAACATATCTGAAAAGAGTTTAAACCCCTCTTCCCTCCGCCCACCATCAAAGCACCTCCCTATCATCGCAGTCCAAGAAACGACATCCCTCTCAGAAGTACTATCAAAGACATGCCGGGCATCATCAATACTCCCACATTTCGCATACAAATCCGTGAGCGCGCTCCAGACAACAGCATCAGAGTCTAAACCCATACGAACAATGTGGCAATGGATCTCTTTTCCTTGACGGAGGCCCAGAACGGAAGTGGCAGCAGTCAGGGCGCTCGAAGCTGTGAACTTATTGTCGACGGCGAAAGAAAAATAGTCCCTTTGTCTCTGCATTTGCCGGTAAAGATCGAGAGCGACTTTCGGGCAGCCACGGCGGGTGTGGGCGGAAATGATGGTGCTCCAAGAGAAGTGATCCTTATTGGGCATCAAATCGAAGAGACGTCTGGCCTCGACGAGGTCTCCGGAGTTGGAGTAAGCGGCAACGAGCGTGTTCCATGAGCAGATGTCCTTGTGAGGCAATTCATCGAACAGGTGGCGGGCGTCGAGGAGGGCGCCGAGCTTGGCGAAGAGATCGATGAGGCGGTTGGCGAGGAGGGTGTCAGGGGGAAGGGAGGAGGCGGCAGAGAGGAGATGGCGGGCGGCGGCGAGGAGGTCAGGGGGTTGGGAGGAGTGGGAAGGCAGGTGGCGACGGCAGCGGCGGAGGAGGAGGTCAATGGCATCGTGGAGATGGTGGTTGGTTTTGGGGTTGAGAGAGAAGGAAGGGGAGAGAGATGTGAGAGTTTTGGAGAGGTCGAGGAGGTGGGAGTGGACTCGACTCGTCATTGGGTTCGGGTCCTTTGGGACGGGAAGAAGAAGGGTAGAACAGGGATTCTGGATCGGGAGGGAGAATAGATCGTTAGACACGTATCACCGTATGATGGAAATAGACCCGTTAGCCCGAATAACTTCCCACCTGATTGGGTTCGTCCGATTCTAATCGCTTGGGTCCACCATAAGGTCAGGTTCGATCATCTCTGGTTATTTATAATTAAATTTAGAAATCGGCGGATTCTGTAAAATTAAATATTATTTTAGTTTTTAATACAGAGGAGCTAAGCCTCACCAATACCTAAATTAGACATATAGAATAATATTTCTAAAATAAAATAAAATAAAAAATTTCTCTCATAAAAGATCGAATTTGTGACCTTCGTGTGTTAGGTACGCTTCTATCGACGTGTTTGTCGTGGCGATCATAGATCATAATTTGATTGGTGCCAAAAAAAAAAAAAGTATCTAGAAAGAACAAATAAACTATGTTACGGATACAAAACAAATTTTGTTAATTTAAAAATGAATTTTTATTTTTATTTTTGGCAAATGCCTGCAGTATACCAAACCAAAATTTTCCACATGCAAAAGATGTAACATAAAATATTTGTCGTGCTTAACAGCTTATAAACGCATTAATTTGTGTTCTCTACCGTGGCAAAATCATTCACGACACTGCACTCCTTTTGATAGCACTAACCTGTTGTCTTACTCAGGATAAGCTCAACTCATCCATTATTTTGTGTGGGTTGAGAAAGATAAGCTCATCTCCATTACCTTAAGCCATACAATCTTCATCACTTAGTGATCCGTGGGTATGCATTATTAAAATCTCAAGTCCAAGGAGATCAAAGTAAACACCAGCGTTTATGCGTGCTGCACTCGCTTAGCCGCCCATTGCCCATTACTAGAGATAAGCAAGCCATGCATCAATAATTTAATCACCATTTGCAACTTAAGTATCTATAAATCCACCACGAAGGAGCTACACTAATGGCTAAATAGAAAAGCTCTAGCTTCTGCAACCAGTTTATTAAGATGAAGGCTTACAGATATACTAGCCATCGCTTCTTCTTCAGTACTGTCGTAGTAGTATTGTTGTGTTCGAGTCCAAGTGTCAGGTCCCAATTGAGCAATAATTTTTACGCACAGAGCTGCCCTAATGTGTTCAAGGTGGTGAGACAACAAGTCATCAATGCACTCAAGAATGAGATGAGGATGGGAGCTTCTCTTCTCCGGCTACACTTCCATGATTGCTTTGTTAATGTAAGTAGATAATAATAGACGCACGTTTTCATGCACATTTAAAGTTTTCTTACGTACTGATGCATGTGAGATTGGACTATACGTGTAGGGTTGCGATGGATCGATTCTTTTAGATGGAAGTGATAGCGAGAAGCTTGCGGTACCCAATCGTAACTCTGCAAGGGGATTCGAAGTCGTCGACGCTATAAAGTCTGCCGTTGAGAACGCATGCAATGGAACCGTATCCTGCGCCGATATCTTAGCCATTGCAGCTAGAGACTCTGTAGTCTTGGTATATTTATATATTTTTCTTTTCCTTTACTTATATATGCCATACCTATGTCCATCTTATATGAATAGTAAGTCATTTTGATTGATTCATATATATATATATATATATATAGAGTGGTGGTCCTTCATGGAAAGTTCTTCTGGGAAGAAGAGATGGATTAGTAGCAAACCAGACAGGAGCTAATAGTGGTCTCCCTTCGCCCTTTGATCCCATCAACACCATCATGAAGAAATTTAACGATGTGGGTCTCAACACCACTGACGTAGTCTCCTTATCAGGTATATAAATCACCAGTAGTGTCTAATATATCAACTAAGCATATATAGACTAAAAGTTCATGTCAAACTATTATGATCATGCACAGGAGGCCACACGATCGGCCGAGCCCGGTGCACATTATTCAGCAATCGATTGTTTAACTTCTCTAGCACGAGCTCGACGGACCCTACGCTAGACGCGTCCATGGCCGCGGACTTGCAGGCGTTGTGCCAGAACGGCGACGGGAATACGACCACCGCCCTCGACCGCAACTCCACCGACGCCTTCGACAACCATTACTTCAATAACTTGTTGAACCAGAAGGGGCTCTTGTCCTCAGACCAGGGACTCTTCTCCAGTGATGATGGCATAGCAGCAACTAAGTCCTTGGTTGAGACTTATAGCAATAACAGCATGCAGTTCTTCCTTGATTTTGTCAACTCCATGATCAAGATGGGGAATATAAGTCCTCTCACTGGCTCTGCTGGAGAGATACGTAGCAACTGCAGGGTTGTGAACTGAACGTATATAGTAAGGTTGGGCCTTGTGATGTTTAATTTACCTCTATATATAGGTAGGTGTTTGCAACTAATTATGTAACAGTTTTTAAGTTCAATAAATATAAAGATGGCTTGTCTGGCCTGGCCACTAAGGCTCGTTAATACCCCTGGAATGACTTGGAATAAGTACCGTTGTAAGCTGGAACCAGCCCAATACGGCTCATTAAGATTCTTATGAATGACTTTGGATAAAGTATCATTAGATACACTCAGTTTGGATGGAGAAGATAAAGAATAAAGAAGAGAACAAAAAGAGAAGAGAAATTAACTCTCTCATCTTATTTGGATGTAATGGAGAAAAGAAAAAAAAAACAATATGTTTACCGTTATACCCTTTGTTAAAATAAATTAACATAAGCTGGATTACTCTTTTAAATATAAATAAAATTATGATAAAAAATAAAACATATACGAACTATATTATCCACAAGCTAATATTTAATCATTCTTCTTAAAATTTGTAGAATATAGATATATTTTATATTAAAATATAAAATGAGTCTATGTTTTTTTTTTCTTTCTCTCCACTTTTAAAGAGAAACAAAAAATTCTCTTGTAAAATTTTAATTCAAACAAGAAAAAAAATTTCTCTTAATTTTTTTCCTCTTATCTCATACTTTCTCATTAGTGTAAGAAAATAATAAAATAGAAACATATTCAAAGCATTTATGAGGAAGTTGCTGCGGTCATATGACATGGAAGACAGAAACATAAATCAGTAAATAATTAATTTAACAACATTATTTTTTGGTATTTTTATTAAAATAGTGTTAAATTCAAAAATATTCAGCTCGCAGATTTGTTTTTTTCAGTGCGTGTGACGAAACTTCCAACCAGGATAAATTAAGTTTTCGTATGGGCAAATAATTGGAAACCTCGACGCCATGCTGACACGGCAGTAGTTCGTCTAAAACGTATTAAACAATTAATTGACTCTCCAAGATCCAAATAATGGATAACGGTTCTCCAGCCAGATGTGGACATTTAAAAGATAATGGCACATTTCTAGAGTTGAAAATGAATTAAAATATATATATTTGTAATTTATTTTCTGATACAAATATGATCACAGAGAGTGAACTTAATTATCATATTCACTAAAAACAATCACGAATACGAATAGAATTTCAAATATTATTCATATTCGTCCTCCAAATCTTTAAGAACTATTTCTAATATAATTAATAAAGTATATAAATAATTAATATATATATATATATATATATATATATATATATATATATATATGTCTGTGTGAAAATTACATTGGAGATCCATATAGAAGTATAAAATAATTACGTCAGTACTTTTGTAATATTTTTAATTAAATAATATGCAGATATCCATTTGTATATTATTTCAACTTATATTCGTACCCGCATAACTTATTTAATATTAAGATGCATATAAAATTTCTAACTCATATTCAACGAAACTTGAATAAGGAATTAGATCGGATTAGGTTCAATCGGACACGTTTTCACCCCTACATGTTCCACGTGTATATCAATTATCAAATCGATCGATTTGACACCACTCTTTGGCCAACTTTTTGGCATCTAACTACTAGATTCTTTTCAGATCAAAATGAGCTTTGGTGGCCTCTTGGCTATGATTTGTAACAACTTATACTTGCCTTCAAAGCTAATATACACTTGCGTGTCGTTGTGACTCATCCTCCATGTTTGCTTCTTAACGACACTTGAGGCCACGAAAGTCGATTGCAGATTAATATATAAATGGAGATTTAGGAGATCTAGGAGATTGCAATATAAATCCCGACATCTTCCCTGGAATAAGTGACATTATTTAGACATGGCAACAACTGTAGACTTTGACCATCAAGGTTACAGATACATAAGCCACCATTTCTTCTTCACAGTCTTGGTGGCATTGTTATGTTTGAGTCCAAGTGTCAGGTCCCAATTAAGCGATAATTTCTATGCCCAGAGCTGCCCTAATGTACTCAAGGTGGTGAGACAACAAGTCATCAATGCACTCAAGAATGAGATGAGGATGGGAGCTTCTCTTCTCCGGCTACACTTCCACGATTGCTTTGTTAATGTCAGTAGATAATAATACGACGCTCGTTTTCATGTACGTTTAAAGTTTTCTTACATATTGTTGCATGTGAGATTGGACTGGACGTGTAGGGTTGCGATGGATCGATTCTTTTAGATGGAAGTGATAGCGAGAAGCTTGCGGCACCCAATCGAAACTCTGCAAGGGGATTCGAAGTCGTCGACGCTATAAAGTCTGCCGTTGAGAGCGCGTGCAGTGGAACCGTATCCTGCGCCGATATCTTAGCCATTGCAGCTAGAGACTCTGTAGTCCTGGTATGTATATATTTTCTTTTCCTTTACTTATATATGCCATGCCTATCCATCTTATATGAATAGTAAGTCATTTTGATTGATTCATATATATATATATATATATAGAGTGGTGGTCCTTCATGGAAAGTTCTTCTGGGAAGAAGAGATGGATTAGTAGCAAACCAGACAGGAGCTAATAGTGGTCTCCCTTCTCCCTTTGATCCCATCAACACCATCATAAATAAATTTAGCGATGTGGGTCTCAACACCACTGACGTAGTCTCTTTATCAGGTATATGAACTGTGTACCAGTCGTGAGCCTTATATTTCAATTGAGCATATATATATAGTATATCAAATTATTATGATCATTTATAGGTGCCCACACGATCGGTCTAGCCCGGTGCACATTATTCAGCAATCGATTGTTTAACTTCTCTAGCACGAGCTCGACGGACCCTACGCTAGACGCGTCCATGGCCGCAGACTTGCAGGCGTTGTGCCAGAACGGCGACGGGAATACGACCACCGCGCTCGACCGCAACTCCACCGACGCCTTCGACAACCATTACTACAATAATTTGCTGAACCAGAAGGGGCTCTTGTCCTCAGATCAGGGACTTTTCTCCAGTGACGATGGCATAGCAGCGACTAAGTCCTTGGTTGAGGCTTATAGCAATAGCAGCAGCCAGTTCTTCCTTGATTTTGTCAACTCCATGATCAAGATGGGAAATATAAGCCCTCTTACTGGGTCTGCTGGAGAGATACGTAGCAACTGCAGGGTTGCGAACCTGAACACGTATAGTAATGTTGGGCCTTACTATGTTTAATTTACCTCTCTTTAATGTAAAAGTTGAAGATGGCTTTGTCCATCTAAAGGGCTGCCTCCCTACAGCCCATTAACATCCCTACGAATGGCTTGGAATAAAGTACCATTAGATTTAATATTGTTATACTTATTTTTAAATTATCTAAAGTAATAATGTTTCCAATGTATTTACGAGGAGGTTGAAATAATTATTATGTTTGCCTAGTGCGTGTGAGGACATTCCTACTGAGGATATGTTTTCATATTCACAACCATACCAATAAGATACGATGGCATTGTGATGAATGGCAGTACTTAATATAAAAGTATACGTATTAAACAATAAAATTGAATCTCCAACATCCAAATAATAAATCTTGTACGGACACCGGTTCTCCAACCCGATGTGAACAAGTTGAATTATCTTTGGCATGTTTCCTCTATCATTCAACTTCACATCTCACTTTTCTGACATCTACCTACTAGATTCTTTTCAGATCCATGCCTAAGATTTGTAGAGCTGCCACTGCTGCTTTGAAAGCCGCCACTATCTTTTATTTTCCCATATATAGCTGTTCTAGTTTGAGAAAGATTTTTCATGTGCTGACTACTCTCTTTTGCTTTTAGTATTGTTAAATTAAAAAAAAAAATTCTCAAGTAATATCGTTGCTATAACTTATTGTAATAGATTTTTTGGATGTCGAAGAAAACTCTATTCCAACATGCCCATCTTCCCAGGATTAGCGTCATTAATATAGACATGACAACAAACGTAGACTTTGACCAACAAGGTTTAACTACTCCAAAACAAAACTTAGCTTAATCTGAGTAGTCCTTTCCTAAACTAATTAACTAAAAAAAATCATTAAACTCAAAACACAACGAGATCATGACATATGGCTCGAAGATCTAAGACTCATATTATATCCATCCACATGCGCTGAAGAATAGTTTAATCCACACCCACATAAAAAGACACGGGGGATGTTGGATGAGGCATTAAAGGCGAGCAAGACCTCAGGCCTCAGTGGTCCTAAATGAATTATCATTACTTTTTAAAAAATAAGTGGTCATAAATGAATTAATTAATAAATGTAAAGATTGCCCAACTGCCCCCGGAATACAATTCTCTACACGTGAAGGTGCATGTAAAAATTGGTACGACTTGCATTGCAACTTCAATTCGAGTGATGCCACGTACCTTGTTTTAGTAAATGAATTCCTACAACCAGTGTCTGCATATGATCCCTGTCCAGCTGTCTTTATACCTTGCTTGCAAGGCATTGTAGACCTTTAGTTCCATTTCTTTGTAAAGATCATTCAAACCTAAGAAAAAAAAACCAATCAGGAGAAGCTTTCTTCCTCAATCTGCGTTCCTATGTCAAGCCTTAATCGTTATAACTAGGTAGGTTCGTATCCTTTGCCTTTATATAGACACAATTGCTCCATATTATAGGAGTAGACAAAGAGAAGAGATCTAGAATGGCTTGTAGTACTGCTTCTCTTCTACTAGCCTTAGCTCTCTTGTTTGTTTACCTTTGCCATGGATCCCAAGCTCAGCTGAGCCCTTCCTTCTACAACAGCACATGCCCTAATGTGTCAAGTATCGTGAGCAGCGGCGTGCAGCAAGCGCAGAGCAACGACAGTCGCATCTTAGCGAGCCTAACTCGACTCTTCTTCCATGATTGCTTCGTCAATGTAACCCTTCAAATTACTTCTCTCTAATTAAAAAGAAACTTAGAACTCAATGTTGTGTAAGAGATTTGATATAGATATATGTATATTAACTCGTGTTACTGTTCAGGGTTGTGATGGGTCTATTTTGCTGGACAACAGTACCAGCTTTCAGACTGAGAAGGATGCAGTTCCGAATAATAACTCGGTTCGGGGATTTGATGTGATTGATAGCATCAAGTCTTCTGTGGAGAGTGCTTGCCCACAGACAGTCTCTTGTGCTGATATCCTTGCTCTCGCTGCTGAAGCTTCTGTTAACTTGGTAAGTCGTCAAGATCTAGTAGTAAGTTTAAAACTAAAATGCTAGTAGGTTTGAGTACAATCGATCCTTTTTCCTCTTTTTTTTTTCCTGGCCGTTGAGTGTCAGACGTGAGTGGAATTAATAGTAGTAGTTCTACATAAAGAAGGAAGAAGCAAACGTAGCCAAAACCTAGGATTTGGATTCCCCAGAAACACGCAACATGTACAACGGTAAATAATTCCCACATCCGCTTACAGTACCTTGATTTTAGTCTAAGAGTCTAGGTTGTAGTTTACACTTTGTATGCCACTAGATCTCTATCACTTTGCCTTTTTCATTTTCAATTACTTGCAACGTGCTCACCACGTGATAATATCTTTGTGCCTTTACAGTTCTAAAGACACAAGAAGGTAAGGTAAAATATGGGCACTCATGGCATAGGAAAGTGATAGTTATGAGGTAGTCAACTTATAAGGAGGGCTCCATGTAGCTTTACACTTTGTCGGCTTTCGGACATAAAAAGAGCTAGGTGCCACGCACCTTTCAATATCTCGCAACTACTACACTATTCTAATATCTTTGCTTAATTTTTAGACCATTTCAACAGCTCCATTGTTCTTTTTCTTTGGTTTTGTTTCTTCTTTTTGACTTCCAGAACCTGCAGCCTATTTATTTATTTTTCTCGTACGTCGTTAATTGGTTTCCTGTTCTCCATCTTTCCTTGTGATCAAAAGAACTTTGACTAGTCCTATGTTAGACCGCGAGGACGATCTTCACTTCATCTGTATTATAAAATTCAATTCAATTTAATCACTACGAAGACTTTATGTGTGGATGTGGATCCATTCACGTCTTATTCCACGCGGGATTGAAACGCGCATGGATGACTATTGACTCGTGATGAAAGCTAAAACTGTATTTCGAGAGAACAAAAGAGAGGATATATTTTTTTAATCCTCCATGTAAAGTCTCATCATGCATTAATTTGCGGTTACGTACACAGGCAGGCGGACCTTCCTGGAGTGTGCTACTCGGTAGGAAGGACGGCCTCGTCGCGAACATAACCGCCGCCGGCAACCTCCCGAGCCCCTTCGAAACCATAGCCAACCTCAGCGCCAAATTCGCCGCCGTGGGCCTCAACGACACCGATCTCGTCACTCTCTCAGGTCAACCAACATATAAACCACCACAACACTATATATACATCCCTCTACTAAATTTTTTTATATATATATAAATCTCACGTATTCCATTAATTGCTTGCATGTAGGAGCCCACACCTTCGGTCGAGCTCAATGTAAGTTCTTCAGCAGACGGCTGGCCAACTTCAACAACACCACGAGCCCCGACCCAACCCTGAACACCACCTACCTCGCCGTCTTGAACCAGAGCTGCCCTCAGGGAGGCAACAGCAGCGTGTTGAACAACCTTGACCTCACGACTCCGGACACCTTCGACAACAAGTACTACTCAAACCTTCTCACCCTCGAAGGGCTTCTCCAATCCGACCAGGAGTTGCTGTCGACGAGCGGAGCGGACACAGTGCCGTTCGTGAATAATTTCGCGAGCAACCAAACTGCCTTTTTTGAGAGCTTCGTGCAGTCTATGATCAACATGGGGAATATCCCTTTGCCAGGAGGCGGGGAGATAAGGATTAACTGCAGGCAGGTGAACACGAACTCGAGTGTGAACTTAGATTCCAAAGCAGGAGGGGACATGGGTCTTGATGCTTCGATGTAGATAGTTAAGTGATCGAGTCTTATATAGTATTTGAATAAGAAGTTGGAAGAGTTGTATTTGTGAGTGGTTGTTCTGTTTCTTAGAACTCGAGTGTTTGAGCTAGAACACAAAAGCTCTGTTTGGTACTGTTTCGGGAGCCACAAAAGCTCTGTTTAGAAGTCATGCCACATCTAAGCCACCTTTGAGTACTATCACGTTGTCAAATTTTAAGTCCTCTCCGAGGCTAGTCTTGAGATATTAATTTTCTTGTGGCGGCCCACCTCACCTCTCACCTTCCCCGTTCAATGGCGATGACTTTTAGAAAGAAAAAAGAGTGCTTCTTCGTACGGTACTACTGTAAATTAATTATTTATTGATCAGTTTTATAAAAATTTAACGGTTAAAATATTTAAAGATAAAATAGGCATGAATTTTTTTTTAAAATATTACCGATTCACAAGTAATTATTATTTTTTAAATATATAATCTTGCACATTATTTTTTTAATAATTATATTATCTTAATAATTTATCAAATAAAACATATATATATATATATATATCCTTAACTAAGAGTAAATGTATATATATTAAAATAAGAGTATTAATAAAAGTTTAACTAAATTTTATCTCCTTGATAATTTTTTATTATTTACATATATCTTTTATTAGTTTAAGATTAATTTAAATTAAATTTAATAACAGATAGAGATAAAGAATCATATTTAAATTGAAGTCAATCTCTAAAAATCAAATTTAATTGTTTAGTATTAAATAATATCTCATATAATTAAAATATAATTATATTGTTATAATTATATTTCAGAGAGGGAAAACTTAACAAAAAAAAAGATTGTGTAATTCAATTTTTCTAAGTAATGTGATTTTTAAATCGATACATAAAAACCGATTATTATAGTCATTAGATTAAGATAATAAATTTTAAAGGGGTATTAAAATATTTGCTAGGAAAAGAACCTCCCCCGCTTTATTGCCTTCTCATTCTATTTTCAAATATATACAGTGAAAGAAGGCTAAAAATGTAGCCATTGGATCGCGACAACTTTATCAATGTAATAATTAAGGACTTGGTATAATATTACATATTTTAATTGCTCATTAGGCTCCCTTCTTTGTGAAGTAAGACCATTTACTATATATATACATAAAATTGAACTCTAATATACAAATTTTAATATCAACAGGCAGGTGGCCCCTCAAAGACTGTTCTATTGGGAAGGAGAGATAGCACCACTGCCACCTTGTCCGTCGCGCAAAAAGTTTTACTCTAACAACAACAACAAGGTGGCTCTGTCCTCTATGGAGATTCCCACGTAGTAGCGTTGCTCAAGAGCTCTCAGCTTCCAGAAATTCCAGGCGACAATGAAATGTTGCCTGCTCTGCTCTCCATATAATCAAGCTATGATAAGTTAGGCAGGTAGTAATCGATGGGTTCGAAGACGCTAACGACAAGGGGCACTGTTGGAGACTAACGAAATAGGAGATCGCTGTGTTAATTAAGATGCATGATGACCTGTGGATAGCTACAGACTACGGAAGAAAGATGAACAATTGAGTGGATGGTAGAAGCAAAGAAGATCTCACTTTACTCATAAACGAATAGTAGTACCTGATGTTTCTTCTCGTCCAAATCTATCGTCCTTGATGCTGCGGGATAATAAGGCCCTCTCGAAGATCCCTGCTGGCCTTTTCGCAGGCATTGGTCATCAAGTTTATACATTCCATTCGTTGGAGCTAGCGGCTGGTAGTGTTTCACTGCAGGAAGCTCATCAAGCTCCCACTCGGGCAGCATAGCTCTGGAATGAAGAGATAAATTTTTGGAAAGAGAGAATGGTGGGATAATATATATTGATTTTGAGGAATATTGAGGAAAGGAGGTCTCTTTTCCGAGATATTCCTGCTGGAACTCGGCCAAGTCTGTCGTGCGATCTAGTTGGTTCGGTTCTTCTTTTGAAATGATAGGACGTGTATTAAATACTGGGAATGCAACACTAGTAGGCTCTTTATCCCAGAGTAAACTAGACAACAACAAGATCAGTAGATTGCATACAGGGGTCACAAACAGAAGAACACCCATGTAGTACTCATTCTAAATGGACAGACCAAAATTAAGATGCAGGACTAACTCAACAAGATTATCAGTTTAGATACAAGTTAACAACCACATATATCCTCTATGTATTATTTTGAATTACGCTATGAACTTGATCCTCCATAGCAAAAGGGGAATGGCTTTCTTCTCTCTGAACAAGAGCAAAATCTGTAGGCAGACAAGATAGAGTTTATCAGTAGCAAGATTAAAAGAGCAAAGAGTGTCTGAAAGAATGGTGGAATCACATAGCAGCTATAGAATAAAAATGTGACTGGAACTAAAAAAAGAACAGGTAATGATTGATCAGTGAATCGCATAGCAGCTGCAACGACGACAATGAAATATTGTAACAATTTCTCAGACTAAAGAACAAAATATTCAATAAGAGGTATGAGTTAGAAGAAGAGGACAGCAATGCAAGTGTTGTAACAGGAAACTTAACATCCAAAAGGTGCTTAGATCTGAAAGGTAGCATTTCTCAGCTACAGATGCATCTCAAGATATAAATTCCTAAAAGTTAATAGACATATGATGACTGGAAGATAACAAAATCAACTATGTAACACATGAAGAGCTAATATATGTTCCTAATGACAAAGAACTATGCAACTTGAGTTTGAAGCCAGGAACATTTTGCAAAGGCCTTTTTAACTGACTTGACACCACATTATGGTTTATGATTCGTGGACTTTAATTAACCTTCTTATAATAATGAAACAATTGTGGTCTTGAAAATTAATAACACTATTATGATGTTGGATTTTTAGATTCACACGATCAGCAATCAACCTTTCAAAATACTTTTAGCCATAAAATTCTGGCATACAGGAAAGAAGACTAAGTTACAGATAAATGTAAATAGCCTCATCAGACATTAGAATTCTTGAAAGCATACAGGTGATAGAAGTTGAGTATATATAAAAACATTTGAAAAAAAAAAGCTGCAAAAGATTATATGAGAAAGAGATCCAATATCTGTGAACAAGCATGCGAAAAACATTTTAAAAGGGCTCTGAAGTTGTTAATAATGTGTTCTCTGAAATTTGCCGGCACAGAGAAAGCATGTGAAGAAAACGTGAAATTCAGAAGTCTTCTAGTGCAAAAAGAAACGAAAAGAAAACTTTACTGAAACTCTACAGTTATCACTGGTCAATTTGTCATAAGAGAACAAATTGACAATCATTAGCTTGTTCATATGACCATTTCTTATCAAAATGTAAACACACTAAATTAACTAACAGTAATTACAATACACAAGTATTACTGTAAGTAAACTTATCCATTTACTAAAGTTATGTGAGTAATCAAATACATTCCAATTGAGATATTCTCTTTATGAAAGATACAAGCAGAAACAATCCATAACGTGCAGAATCTTTATTATCTCCTTAACATACGAACATCTAGCATGTCATCACCACTAATAGCTACACGACACATCCTCCCTACATATTTAAACTCCAAAAGGTCAAACGTAATCAAACTTTGATGACATAAAAAGTGTTATCTGTTATTACTGTCAATTCTCAGAATTACTAGAAAATAGAGTTCTACTGCTCAAGGTATGGTTCGGAATACTCTTTCTGAGTTTCTAATGAAGAATAACACGAGTTAGCTACACACCTAGAATAGCTTAATTTGCTGCTATTCTAAATCTATGATTCGAGGGACTCTGGAATTATATCAGCTTCAATAGCTGAAAACAAGTAGCTTATAAAAATCTCACATTTCCTTTCTTCTCATTTCCCTACTCTCATAATCTAAACCTCTAAAGATAAAATCAAAAAGGACATAACCAATTCTAGGATTCTTATGCCATACCTCATATGATTCGACCAATCAAAGAAGAGAATTTCCCAAAACTCCTCCTTTTCTTTCCAAATCTATTAACCTTTCTCCACTACCTCCGCCGATCATCGGCTCCTCCACCAGGTACTACTCGACTACCATCCCCAGTCTCCGGCGGCGGAGGCAGAGGCGGAGGAGGAGGACGGTGCTGCGATTGCGAGAGGTAGATCACGATCCTTCTTCTTGCCACCTCCCGGAGCAACTCCAAAGTGGCACGCCGGTCCTCGTCGTCGCCGCCCTCCTCAGGCAGCGGCGCGCGGCAGAGCGGGCAGGAGTTGCGGCGGAGCAGCCACGGCACCACGCAGTCGTAGTGGTACACGTGCCCGCAAGGGAGCCGCCGCGCGTCGGCGGTGGCCTCGAAGACGTCGGCGCAGACGGCGCAGAGCTGCGAGGGGTCGGAGACAGCGACGATGGGGAGGGCGTCGATGGCTGATTCGGGAGCGGGGGCTAGGGAGGGGTCGGCGGCGTCGGGAGCTTCGGAATATTCGGGGACGTCGTCGTCGTTATCTGTTTCGGATTCGTAATCGAGTTCGGATTCGGATGCGGAGCCGAGGAAGGAGTCGTCGTCGGGTAGGGAAGGGGGATCGCCGTCGAGGGATTCTAGGGAGGAGCCGAGGCAGGCGGGACAGTGGTGCGGCGGAGGGGAGGACTGAGGGAGGGCGACCGCCGCCTGGCAGTCGTTGCACCAGAAGGTCATGCGGCGGCCATGGTCATCCGGGTTGGGACCGACCGGTGACGCTGACGCTGACGGTGACGACATGAGGGGTAATTGGATGGAGGTAGGAGTACGATGGAATTCCTCGTTCTCGCCTTCTTCGAATTGTAACATGACCTCCGAGCTCTCAGCTAGTGATTGGGTTTAATAGAATTTGAAGTAGAACTATTAATTTTTCTTTAGTCAAATACAATCCTACAACGTCGCTTTGGCCGAGTGGTTAAGGCGTGTGCCTGCTAAGTACATGGGGTTTCCCCGCGAGAGTTCGAATCTCTCAGGCGACGTTTGCGTTGAATTTTAATATATTTTTTTCATAAATCCTCTTTTAGGATGTATTTGCAAATCAAAATGGTAATATTTTGCATAACCAGAATTGATTGGAAAAGTAGGATGCATTTAGATATTCTCACTGCCTTCTATAAAGATTTTGAAGTACTGTTCTGTAACCATTGGAGTAATTTTGCTGTGCACGTTTACTTGAAAGATAAAGCTATGATATTAATCTGCGAGATTCATCAGAAGGACAACGGCAATAGACTTTTGTAAGAGAGATTGTTCAAGATACTTAGTACCAAGAACAGGTCAAATTGCTCAGAGAATAGGTATGAATGGCATGTTTTGTTCGAAAATTACTCCCAATTATCAAAGGACAGTTTTACTGCCTTCGTTTTGCTCTTGTTAGGTTTTCTTATTTTTCTCGGCTCTTTTTTATGAGAACCCTCCTTCCATCTCTTCTTTTTTTTCTTTTCCACGGTCATTCTTATTTCTCCTCTATTTCAAATATTCACAAAGTTATGTATAATTGCAATATAATCGTAGGCCGACTTAAGGCCCATGTGCATGCCTTTATTACTATAGTTGATCTCTATTCTTGGATTTATACTTTTCCATTCGTGATGTTATTTATTATATAGCCACCGAGTGTGAGACATATAATAAAGTATCATTATTTCAGGTTATAAATATTATATGAGAATTATTTGAGCTAGTAAATTAAGCTATCTAAGACACTTAAGTGCCTCCAAAAAAGCCTTTTCTTTTGCAAAATTTATAAAAGTTTTAAATAATAATTCTTTAGGTGAAAGTTTCAGTCCTCAATTATTGATAGCAAAATTTGCGAATATGAAATTCTTGATACATGGCGTCCTGATTAGTCTAGTCCCCTTCTCAATCACTAGCATTTGAATATTTTAGCTGCTTTAATCGAATTCTTTGAGCTTCCTAGTTGTTGCATTATTATGCTAAGTCTCTTGCCAAACATCTTCTCTCTCAAATCCTGTTGTCCTTTCATTGAGTACGACACTAATGCAATTATACTCTCTCAAATCCAATATATATATATAGTCCAAACTGTGAAGTGATATCCACTTTAAAAGATATATTGTCCTCACCTTGAAGGAATCACATGTTCTTCTTGTTCTCAATAATTTTGCGAGGACTATTATGCCATGCGGGTAATTACACACATTTATTGAGACAAGAACCAATGGCCCCAGTATTGTACGTAAACTAACTAATAGCAATTATGAGTTCGGCTCCAAAAGGAAATCGATAGTGTGACTCGGGCAGTATCCAAATCGGATCTGTCATTTTGGATCCGAACCCAATTAAGGAAGCTTATCGGGTTGGCTCCGCACAATTGCCGCCTCTTGTTGGAAGCCGAGGCGGCAAAGCTTAATTCGATTCTATTATCGGGTGGTCAGGTCAGACCCGAATCCCGAGGATCCAACCGCTAGTGCTAATCCCACCCTTTATTTTATTATTCCCACGTCTAATGAACCCACCAACCATATTCTGTAATGTAGTATAACGGACGAAGGAAAAAAAAAAGGCGTGACTATAACAATAGGGAAGAGAAGAGGACGCCAAGCAGAGGAAGGCGTAGAAGTCTTGCGAGTTGTGATATCCATCCATCCATCCATCCCTGATACCTCCCATTTGGAGCTCTCTATTCGTCTTCTTAGGATTAGCTCTTACTTTTTTTAGAGAGAGAGAGATGGAAGAGGGCGGAGGGTTAGAGACGAGGGAGCCGCTTCTTGAGGGAAGGAGAGGTGCCGGCGACGATCGTCAGGCGGTTCCGCGGCGGAGGTACTCGGTGGGGTCAATGCGGGGGGAGTTTTTGTCGAGGTTGCCGGGGAAGGTGATGGATGGGATTGACCCGGAGAAGCCCTTCCTAATCGACGTATCCCGGACCAAAGGCTTGATGGAAGGTATCTTGCGCATCGAGATGCACGCTTTTCCGGGTCTAGGATTGATTTGTTGTGATTATTTTGGGTTTTTATTCGTTTTTGTGATTGATTTTAGATTGATCTGTTGGATGATGAAGGGGATGCTATTCTTGATGTTGATCTCATATTTTATCTTGTTTATGGATGATATTTTTGCATTATTAATAGTTTTGTTTAATATTCGGATCAATTCGTTTGAGTCTGTTCTGGTTGAGTAGTAGAGGTATCGAATGATTCGAACTTTTTCATCATCTCGGGGCTAAAAGTTGGTTCAATGGTACTATCTCTGCAGTCTATATCTTTGAGATGGTAGAGTAAAATTTGCAAATATTAGCTTCAATTTTGCATTATTCTGACTTCTTCTTTTCCTCCTTGTTTATCGCAACATAATCTCTCACATTGCCATCCTTTTCTAGGGTAGTTCTTCATTGTTCTTTATCTTAATTGTTATGGTGAACTTCTGTATGACCAACACAAGATTTTGTTGAATTGATATTTATCTTCTCATAAGTGATATCTTTTCCAGGAGAGAAAGAATACTATGAGAAACAGTTTGCTACCCTGAGATCCTTTGAGGAAGTTGACTCATTAAATTTATCAAATGAAATTGATGAAGCCCAAGATCTTGAAGAGCAAAGACAGAGTGAATTTGCCATGAGGATATCAAACTATGCTAACATTGCTCTATTGGCCTTGAAGGTAACTTATTCTTGTGCTCCTACCTTATTGATTAAGATAGTTATGTGATCTTGTTCAATTTAATTTGGTGGGTATTCCAACTCACAGATCTATGCCACTATAAGAAGTGGATCCATTGCTATTGCTGCCTCAACACTTGACTCCTTGTTGGATCTTATGGCCGGTGGCATTCTTTGGTTTACGCATCTTTCAATGAAGAATATTAATGTCTACAAGTATCCCATTGGCAAGTTGCGTGTGCAGCCAGTAGGGATAATTGTATTTGCTGCTGTTATGGCTACTTTAGGTACCTCTTTCTTCTCCATCTGGTAGTTTAGCTGGAAAATTTCTAGCCCTTATAATTCTAGCATTCATTTATGTTGATAGAGACTGTTGATTAATTTGTTGTTCGGTTGCTATGTTGAAAAAGAGAATATTGCTACCAATTGTAGTGGCAGATTACATCTTCTAAAATATTGTGTTGCTTTGATCTATTTGCCATCTAAATTGTGGAAATTATCTTATGAATAGATGCATTTCTTAGACAGAAGAGAACTTGAAAGTTGAAACTAATATAAATAAACTCATTACTGTCTAGGGATAAAAAGTAAACCTTAAAATTTGAATTAAATTGAGATGATTTCTGAATCTAACAGGATTCCAAGTTCTGGTTCAAGCCCTTGAACGGTTGATAGAGGATGAAGCCCCTAGCAGGATGACCTTAACACAACTGATGTGGCTGTACTCAATAATGTTATTCGCAACGGTAGTAAAACTGGCTCTCTGGCTTTATTGCAGAACCTCCGGCAATAAGATTGTTCGTGCCTATGCTAAGGTAATTCTTCTGATGCTCTTAGCTTGAAGGTCAGATGGATATTTTGAAAATGAAGTTGTCATTCCTTCCTTTTTGATATTGTCCAGGATCATTACTTCGATGTCGTGACAAATGTTTTAGGCCTAGCTGCTGCGATTCTTGGTGATAAATTTTACTGGTGGATTGACCCAGCTGGAGCCATCGTTCTTGCACTTTATACAATTTTAAACTGGTCTGGAACTGTCTGGGAAAATGCAGGTTATTGTCTTTTATTTCCTCATGAGCTTTCTTGATTTCAATCTAATTCAGTTGACCATGGACTTAGATTAAATATTTCCTCCAGCTTGGTATATCTTATTTCAACTGCCCCAGGCTTTCAGCTATTCTTTTAAAGCTATCATTGACTTCCAAGAAAGTCTGCAGAATTCATTGCAAATAGTTTTGATCAATAATTTCTTAATCAGAATAACTTATTTTAAATAGGAATTTGATTACTAGGCAAGGAAAGGAATTAATAAACAAGTTTAAATAAAAATGTCAAGCACCACGGCATATCAAAATGTATATTGAACTTTCCACCCATCTCTCTCTCTCTCTCTCTCTCTCTCTCTCTCTCTCTCTCTCTCTCTCACACACACACACACACACACACACACCAGTGTTTTTTTATCGCAAAGACTTACGAAGGTTGAATGTCACAAAAGTAAAAAAGAACAATATTAATAGCTTTTTAGTTATAAATTTCCTAGTTTAGATGGAAGTTTATTAGCACCATTTTCCACATCTATGGACCTAATTTGTACCTTAACTTTCTCCTCTATTACAGTTAGTTTATTTTATCTATTTATTTATTGTTTTTTTTTTGACAGAAAGGTCATAGACTGTTTCATTTGAAACTTAAAAAAACTTTAGATCTACGCTTACATCAATTAGTTTATTAAACTGTACATTTTTTATTGATCAAGTTCTTGTTCTTCCGTTTGTGCATGAGGCAGTATCACTCGTTGGTCAGTCAGCTCCTCCGGAAATGCTACAGAAATTAACATACCTTGTCATAAGGCATGATTCTCAGATTAAGCGTGTTGACACAGTTCGAGCTTACACTTTTGGAGTACTTTATTTCGTCGAGGTCAGTTTCTAGTTTTTTCTCTGTACCACAGCGCTATGGTTTTATTTCATCTATTAGTCCAGTTACTAGTTTCTTCTCTTTAATATAGTTGAATACAAAGGAGGCAGTTCTCAAGCAATCTGATTAACCTTTTCTTGAGCTTGTAAGACTTTCACGAATTTAGCATTTGTTGAGATTACCTGTCTTAAGTTAAGGATGTTCATATCTTCACCATCGCTAGTGTCTTGGGCCTTAATATTTAATTACCAGAGTATGTTAAAAGATGTGTTGGTAATCTATAATCTATTTACGGGCTTTGCATTATCTTCATTTTTTCAGGTACTTGCGATAACACACAAACATACAAAGGATAACATGTTTTCAGAATACTTGTCTCTGAATAATATCTTTTGCTGCCTGTTCATTTTCGGTTAAGTCATTGACATAAAGATAGTAATGCTTAAGAATTCTGTGAAGTATTTTTGGCGTGTGCACTAGAAATGCTTTTAAGGCCTTCACTTTTTTCTACTTCTTTTCTAACAGAGGAAAAAAAGACAGTTGTTTGACTCCAAAAGCACGAGTATACTGATCACTATATATCGTTATAACGTGTTTGTAATGACAGGTTGACATCGAACTTCCTGAAAACTTGCCACTGAAAGAAGCACATGCAATTGGCGAGTCACTGCAGATAAAGATTGAGGAACTTCCAGAAGTAGAGCGAGCTTTTGTTCATCTTGATTTTGAATGTGACCACAAGCCGGAACATTCGATTCTTAGCAAACTGCCGAGCAGCCAGCCTTGAGCTCCATTTCTCTTCCCCTTCTATGAATTCACTTTTCTTGTTATCATCTTGTCTTCTACCCTCAAGAAATCTCTCTTTTTTTTTTCTCTAATTAAGATTGATCGTCAAGATATGTTACATTCGTACTAGGTCTCGTGTCATCTGTTGCGAATTCTGATAGATAATTTAATACGCAGTTGCGCCTTTTTATCAGATTGTCATGTGCACTTGAGATATCTACTCCGGGTATGTAAAAAAGTTCTGCTCGTAAGACAAAAAATGAGACAACTAAGATGCTAAACCCCTCAATAACGGCGGCCATTCTCTAACAAAGATGATGCAATTGACATTTCATGTAAAGCATTGACCAGCCGCATGTTCAATGCTAAACTATATAACCGTCACCTTGAGATGCCGACCCATTGTTCTGATCACTAGAAGAACGCACATGCACATCCAAACATAACCAGATAAAGACGAAACAATTATCAGTGTCATCAGTGACCAGTCCTTTGTCATCCAAAGATACCCAAGTAAAGATGCAAGACAGTGTAGTAATGTACTAACACCTTTATGATGGCTATTGACATGTCATTGATGTACCCTGCATCCGGCAATGACACTTTTCCCCCCACCGGATTAATCTTTTTTCACAACTGGACCGCAAATTTGAGCATCCAAGGTCAGCTCTATTTCGCAAATGGCACCTTGGTGCATGCGAAATCGATGACTCCAATTGTAAACAAAATATACAATATACAACATTAATTTTGGAAATCTGCATATAACTGCAAGGTGAAACTTAACATCAAATAAGGCGACTAAACGAAATAAGGTAGCATGCTTCCTGCTTCTCAGGTTTTGCTCTTGATTCATGTACATGATAAATTAACCGTGGCAGGAGGTCCCTGCTCTCGGATTTGAATTAAAGGTGCCGGAACAGATATCAGGATACAGTACGACCATAGCATACAGCAGCAAGATAAAGATTCTTGGCCCATTTATCCTGCAAATCGTCAAAAGATCAGGTATAAGAAAGAAAATTAAAGATATTCCAAAAAAAATTATGATTAGTAGAAAGGTTAAATAAATTCTAATCATAGCCATGCAATGGACGATGGCAATAAAACATCAAAAACTTTCTGTGTCCAACAAAAATTAAAAAGTATAAAAATCTCAATACATTGTTGTTGATGAGTTATGAGATAATTCTTTTACCTTAACATGAGCACTTGGGAAGGCTGATGTTCGAAGTGTCTCCTGGGTCTCATCCCCAGGCTTGCGCTTTGGTACACTTAGAATGAGTGCAGCCTGATCCCATGTGGCAGCCATTGATGTGATGCGAAAACCATTGTCCCAGCGCTTATGAATACCCTCACTTGGATAAAGAAAGTCTAATTCCACAACCTGAGACAAGAATATTATAGTGCATGACTTGTAGATGCTTCGCAAAATGCTTCAGACACATTGACACCGATGCTCAAGGAATCAATATGCTAAGCTAAAGAACCCAAATAACAGCTAAAAGACCCCATATACTAAGCTAAAGAAAATCTTGCTTTTCCTTTTGGTGGACATGCTCAGGGATTATAGACTTCTACTAACTAGTAGGGACAAACTGCAGGGAGGACATTTCAATATGCAACCTCCTACTAGGAATACAGCAACCAAAGAAGGCTGCCAAACAAATAACAGTAATTGGACTAGGTATTTCAATAACTTATATCTCTAATTAAAGATTTCATGAAGGAAAAAAGAAGGTTGGCCTTTGGCATTTATTTTCATGTAGGTATAAACTTTTCATATAGACAAAGTGCAAATGTTAATCATCGAGCTGCTAGGTTGATGCTTCAGAATAAGATCAGTAACCGCAAGAAATGCATTAGGTTATATGTGCAGAGTAATGGTAACCAACCTGATCACTGAACCCAGCATTCCTGGACATGACAATACCCCATCGGCTTCCTGCAGTTGCCATTGACGTAACATGAAATCCTTCCTTCCACTTCTTATTTATCCATTTATAAGGAAAAGATTCACTGACTTTATAAGACTGCTGTGTATACTGTGTGCCTGAAATGCATTATGCAGAAAGAGTTAGAGACAATTTACAACATTTCAGTGAAACAGGAAGAAACTGAAAGGTCACATGAGAATTTGAAGATATCAAAATCAGAATGGTCAACTAATCAGACATGCCATTTGTTGTGAAATGAAGAACCACAAAATTTTATGAACCAAATGAGAAACATGCTCTGAAGAGATGCTGGAAACACAGTTACTGGTAGTTATGATCATGGACTCCGGATATGATGAGGGAAGCAAAAGCTTGTGTAATGGGATCAACATGATACCACAATGCATTAAATGTTAAATCTAGTACTTCAAACAATGTCCATCATGTGTACGATCCCCTCCACAAGAAGTGACTAAAAAACTAGATGCACATGACGAGTACAAAAGTACTCCCTCAATACATCAATAGTGACAGGATCATAGCTGCAATTTGAGATGCAGATGCTTGACCTCAGGAAAAGATGAGAATTGCACCATAAAGGTGATAATTCTTTATAGTATTTCCAGGTACACATATAGCATAGTATATGTTGACATGGAGTGCACACATGCCTATATATATAACATAAAGATACCCAAGACAGGTGAAAGAATGTGTAGTAATATATTACTCTTCCATGCATTTGTTAGATGAAAAATAACATGCATTCTTGTAAGAAGATACATGCATTCAAATAGAGTAAAATCAAAATGAAATGTATAGATAACCCAATGCGAAAGTTTTGGAATGGGATTGGAGCAGCAAAGATGAGATAACAGACCGGCCATAGTCTGTAAATTAAGTTACTTAACCACAGAAGGAACTAACCTTTAGACATCACAACAAGAGAGCTACCATTATTAGCACCGGCAATAGAGCTGATATAGTAGTTCTTCTCCCACTGTTCCATGATCCATTCCTGTAGAAATATTTGCAAAAGATTGTTAAATGGATCTAACATGTAAGATAAATCTGGTCAGAGAAAACTGGTACCTTGTGAAGAAAATATGGAGACAATTCATAAACTTGAGAAGTGAAGCTAGTTCCAGCATCCATAATGAGCGCCCAAAGATTAGAGCATGATGCAACACAACTTATCAATAGACCATCCTCAATTCCTTTCTCCACATGTTGTGCTAACCGTCCATCAGCCACATTGTAGTGGTACCTAGTTACACACAGCAAAGCAGATCAGAGTGTACAATGTGGTGCGATGGAAATTAAAAAGAATTCAAATTCATTTTCAAAGAGAAATATTGGCAGAGAACAGAATATGCTAAATTTCAGAAAAATAATAAATTAAAAAGTATCAACTTCAACCATTCTAAAATAGTTTAGTTTCCAGTTTCTAAGCGATCTCACCAAAATAATTAATGTTTCAGTGAATTCAAAAGTCATTTCATAAATTTCAATCAATTCTGGACATGGACAGGCAAATCTACATCCAACTAGAAGCAGGTGCACAAAGATGTATCATTGTAGTGCTTTGAGACTGTTGATAACCATTAACTACTTAAGGAAATCTTGAAAAACAGCCCAGTGAACGGTTTTTGTTGGAGCCAAGGTTTAATCTACAATAGCAAAAGACACATCAGATATGAAAGTCCCCAAAATGAATTCCTCACAATGGAGGATTTGGTTAATGAATTGAGGACCAAAATGGTGTCCCAATACACCAGGCTTCCACCAACAATGTCTGTCAATACGGGAGGGCAAGAATTATGCAGCCGTACCTTTACTGGTTATACGGCTCGAACAAATAACCAAACTGGTGCAAGGCAAGTCTTGCTGTGACACAAGGTGACACCCTCTAAATTAATAGCAAATAATATAAGACCAAATCATATGTTTTGGCCAACATTGTCTGTTTTGTGTAACCAGGCACTTAAACATCTAATCAGATATACGTCCTACCAGTCACAAGCATACAAGCCAGTTATTGGTGACAAGAAGTAATGATGGCAAATTACAAACCTAAAATAATAGATGTCTAAAGGCAACAAAAGAGCTTAAGAAGCAATAATATACCTTTGTTTCATAGGAAGCTTGGCGTTATATACTGATATCCACTGGGTGGCGGGAACTCCCAAGCGAACCTTCTTTCTGGCCTGAGCTTCATCTTCTTCATCAGTAGTCAATCTACCACGCTTCTGTCCAACCTGAAAGATAATTTGACCTTAATTTCTGTAGAAGACTAAGTGCTATGTGCTTTCAGCTTCTAATTAAATAAAACTCATAGTGTACCCATGTAGAGCAACGCATCACCTTTTGAGCTCCATCAGTATTTATTGGCCTAATTGCTGGATTCGGTCCAATCAAACTATCAAATAGCGAAATTAATTGGGCATAGTTAGGTTCCTCGTCAAACTTCATGTTGACTACAATCTCAAGGAATTGCTTAAAAGGTGGAGGACAGAAACAACAGAGCATCTCAGGAGATGTTGACATTTTCTTCTTGCAGACCAGAAAAGACTTGTTGTCACCCTGTGACTCACATAAAAAAGGCAAATTGGAAGAAAATGAGAACTATAACACAAACTTGTAGAAAAATATCAATTTGCTGATATTTTAAGTTTTCAACAACCTGGTATCCTTGCCATGGTAACCTGCCTCGGTGAAGAAAAATGAGAGTGTATGCAAGAGACTCTAAATCATCTCTCCTACTTGCAGTTCTTCCTAAATGTGCATGAACACTGGCATATCGGACAGTGCCTCTGCAAGATATAACGACCGGTGTAGTGACATAATCCAGGCCTAATATGTGATTTCTGATTGATATTATCAAATAGCAAAGCACTGACTTACCTGAAAACATCTGGGCGCTGATCATATTCAACATGTTGACCACTTGATGTGTCTCTCCATCTTGTCGCTAAATGCCATCAATACAATAGCAGTTAAAGAAACATGTACAATGAAAGCAAAAAAACAGTTCAAGTGATTAAGTAATGAGACTTAGCTACTTCGTTCTAATAAATATATACGAATGATAGAGAAAAATGAATATCACCAACAAAAGATAGCTGCTGATGAAATTTTCCTTACCTAATCCAAGGTCAACAAGATACAACTTCTTTTCTTGGGCCGTTGACGGCTGACCGAGCAGAAAGTTTTCAGGCTTGACGTCTCCATGGACATATCTAACATAAATATTTTCAAGTTAACACCAAAGATCCCATCTTCATTTTATGTGAAGCTCACAATATTTCCATATTAAGAAACTGCTTACCCTTTCGAATGCATCTTCTCAAGAATTGATATCGATTCAACAGCAATGCAAGCTACCATTTCTGAAGACATCCTGAAAAGAATACAGAAACAACTATCTGTGAATGTCAAAAGAGGTAAATAGTTATAAGCAGACAACCATAGCATCTGAAAACACTATGTGCTTATGATTATGAACCTAGCGAAATTAACTAAATCAAACTAAGGCCACATGTTTCACCATAAATATTTGCATTAACACAAGAGTACAGACTGCCAAGAAAAGTCATGCACATTTATGAAGAGTGAAAGTGTAGCTCATACATACAGCACGTTTCAAAATAGACATACCTACTTCTTCATCTCAGCTTGCAAGCAAAATAAGCATAAAATAGCATATTCTCATAGAGTGAATGTACATAAGAAAACAAACCAATATATTATGCTACTATGCATCATAACCAGAAAACAGAACAGTGTTAAGTTAATCTTCAAACACCAGGTACATCAATTAATATTTAACCATCAAATAGCAACATACTCAAGGACAATCAGATGAGATGTCAAAGATAGCCAAAAAATTGAAATTAAGATTATTCAATGTAAAGTGGATAATATGGCCCAATAGCACTTTAAGACGCCAGCTTTTAGGTTATCTGCACATATTCATCACCAGAAAGATAGTAGAACATCAGTGTCATGATAATCATGAGCCAGATACTCACGCTTGCCCTGATGAATTCCATGCATCCCACAAACTAGGACCCAGCATATCCATAATCTGCAGATTAAGGAAAAAAGTTAAGGAAAAAAAGTTCAGAAAGTAAGATGCAAAATGATTGGACTACAAATGTTGCATTTCACAAAAGAATCAACTGACCAAGCATTCCATATGATGCAGCAAGAAAAAGAATTGCATAATAGCACTAGGATAAGATCATACCATTACATAATAGTCTCCCTGCCGCCCTTTATAATGCACCCTAGGAACACCATGACTACCACCTAGAGCACTGCTTGCAAGGAAGACAGCAGCTTAGAACTACAACTATAAAATGACGTGCAAGGATCTATTTTCATGTAACATTACTGTCTTACCTGTAGACTTGCCACTCATAAGGTGGACCATAATTACAGCCTTTGCTGCTCCTATGCTCAAATTTTATAGCAACCTGTTGATGAAAGTAACTGGTATGAAACAAAAATTTAAGCAACAACATGCAAACCAACAATCGACCATCAACTAAGCAAAACAAGAAGGTAAACGAGAAAGTACCTCTACTGCACCAGGGCCTGCTGTACGTTCATTACCCCCAGAGGCACGGCGACCAACAAAAACCTGTCCAAACCCACCTTTACCCAATTTTCTGTCGACCTTATACCAAGGAGACCCGCCTACCTGAACCTGAGGTATAAAATGATGAGAATTAACCATACTGTTATTTTTTATTTTAGTTTTCCAGATTAGTAAAAGTACAGAACAAAAGAAGGAAAATTATCCAACAAAAGGATGAGTAGGGAAGAAAAAGCTAGAAAGTAGAAACACATGGCAGCTTCTAACAGATGACATAGTAAGAAAGCATGCCACCAGTATCAAAGAAAAACTGTGTATTATGCCCGATTTCAGCGCTGCCATGAACTCCGTAATCCATGAAGATCAGGATTGAGACCATTAAATTACCTGTATAATATATGCACAATATATACAGTAGAATGATAGAGAATAAGAGCTGAGCATAAGAATAAAGCTATCCATAGAAGTGAAAGCAAGATCAGCATAGAGAGCAGAGTAGACCTTGGTCTAAGGAAAACCGTAGGTACACTGGCAACACTGGCATAAGTTAAATGTGGATAGGCATATAGTAGTGTGATAAATATGTGAGACAAAGAAGAATAGGAACATCAAGTGAGATGAACAAATGAAACCAAGATTAACTGATAAGGACCGAGGAGTGCAAGGAGTGTGATTTAATGTACCATAACAGCAATGCTGAAGACCAGAACAGGGTGAAGATACCAGAGGTGGTACCAACGAATATACATCAAGATGATTTAGCCACCTACAAAGTTAGCATGATAAACGCCCAAAAGAAGAGAGCTTCATGATTAGATAAAAACATATCATCTTATGATGATCTAGACAAGAATAGGGTGAAAATGAGTATCACTAGCACAAAAAAATTACTTCGTGCTTGACATACCCAGATGTGAATCTGCACTACGGTAACTTCGCTATAAAGTGCCGGTGCACAAAGATAGTCAAGAAATTATGTTCTTATACTGAAATCTAATAGAATCCCTACAAACTTGTCTGTTAAAGCTGCAACAAATAAAATTTTGAAACCAACATAACTCATAAAGCTACAAGAGAACTACCAAATTACAAAGAATAACAACTGCAGCAAGGACAATTGTTGCAAGAAAATACAAAAGCAAACTAAAACAATGAGGAAATATACCTTTTCTGGGAAAGGGGCAGTGTTCCCTTCCTCTTCCTGCCCAGCGACTCTATTGGCGCTCAATCCACCGCTGTTGTCCCCCATCACTCCCTTCCCCCGAGTGCCGCCTTCTTCTGTTTGTTTCCTTTGAACCCCTCCGCTCTTCTCCTCGTCTTCCACAACCACCACCTCCTTCAAATTATCCTTTCCCTCCTCCTCCTCCCCCTCCTCCCTTAAACCCAACCTCCTCTTCCCAGACCTCGCCCTTGGCCTCCCCTTTGCTGCGACTGCTTCTTGCCTCGCCTCTGCTCTTGTCCTCACACGCCGGTTCTCTACCACTGCCGGCCCCGGCTTCTTCGCCGCCCGGCCCCTCGGCTTCCTTGCTGGAGGATCTAACTTCGCCGGCGGCGCTGGAGCACGGACTCCTCGACGCGCCCCGCTCCGCAGCTCGCGCATTCTTCTTCACCCATGCAATCGCGACGCCCCGCGCGGAATCCGACCATTATCTCGTCACTATCGCCCCCGATTATCCGCCATTCCAGCCGTCAAACCCTGGATTCAGCTCCAAAGACGATCAAATCTTCCACCAGATCTTTAGGTTTCTGAAAGAAATCGAATAAGAGATCGAAAACGAACCAGATGAAAAGGTGAGAAATATAGGCTTTCGATCGAAGAGGATTCCTTCAATTCCTCCTCGAGCGTCTTCTTGCGAGATCGATCGATCGATCGTCGCCGATGAGTGTGTGGGGTTTCGCCTGGAAGCGGCTTCGGGGAAAGAAAAGAGGAAAGAACGACGAAGGAAAAGGAAATGGTTGGAAGCTGAGAGAGGAGAAAACCCTTCGGAGGCAAATATCCGCGAGATCCGAATGGGTATCCATTTCACCAGCTACCAAGAAGACTCGCACCCGGATGGTATTTTCCGACAGCTTTTTATGGCAGTGTTCATGGGCCTCGGACTCTTATCAATGATGCCGAATCGGACTAAGACCGAACCCGAGCCTAAAATCTAAATCAAAACTTTTGGGGCTGACCCTTCTCTGGTCCAAACTAATTAAGCATCCTTTCCTTGTCGTATTTTACCATTACGTACTTATGTTTAATTAATATTTTTTTAATCAGTCCTTTTACTTATAATTAAACTAAGACTATTAATTTTCTGTCGAATTTAACATATTATTATAACTATCTTGATCATTTAGCAGTATTATTTTAAAATTGTACATGTTAACAAATATAATTGAATATTTTTAATCGTCAAAAGGTAGACAACCTTAATTACATCTTGGACATTCTTGTTGGGCTTGGACCCCCGCGGCAAACTAGATAGTCTTATAGTCGAGTCGGCCAGTTAGATACTAAGAAAACCCTTAATACTGCTTTTCTCTAATTAAGATAGTGAAAGTAGAGGATTTGATTACAATAAACACATTAATTATGAGATATTTTTATAGATACATATAAAACTGTTTATGAGTGGGGGTAGGAAGAGGTATTCCAAGAGTTAAAAGTCCAATTCACTTACAATTATATAATAAGTATTATACTTTTTAATACTATAAGAAAAAAAGCTAATATTAGTATGAACTATTCTATATAAGACAGTAATTATATTTGATGTAATATAAATTTAATATTAAAATATCATAAGATAGTGAATTTGTCTAAATGAGAATTGGTGGTGTTTTATAACTAACGACAAAAATATCCTTAATGGATGTAACATAATAGTAATAATATTTTTTTTCTTAAATTATAATAGTTTTTGGAAAAAATTTATAATGTAATTACACCATACATTTTTATTATTTACAAATCGAGCCATATAATTTAGCAAATATGTTTAAAAAATATATTATGTTAGATTTAAACTAACACCGTAAGAATATTCCGTTAAGGAGATATATTATTTATAAAATAATTAAAATGTTCTCATTTCTAGAATGACTAAAATGCTTTTTAGTATAATTTAATTAATAGTATTTTTATAATTCTTTTAGTATAGTTAACTTAACTTATAACTTTTGTTAAGTTTAACTAATATTAATAGAGTATTTTCTACACATATTCGTTAAATTATAGGACACGATTTATAATTATAAAAATGTATAATATAAATTATAATTTTATTAAAAGACACGGTGTTATATGTAAATTTTTCTAATTTTTATCTCTTTATCTTCTTTATTCCTGTCATTTTTCTTCGTCTCCCCTAACCACATCCTTCTGCTGCCCCCATTGCGACCACTATCTATCGTCTTTCATTTCCTCGTCTTATCTTTATTTTTGTGGGAATCTTCTCGTGTATTAGCATTGCATACATAGCTCATCGCTCTAGCATTACATACATATATTATAATATGTATATATATCTTTTCCACCTCTCGCATTATAAACTAGGCATGAGTGCAATGCTACGATCTAGGTGTAAACCGAGTATGAAGCGGAAGGTGTCGGAACTCATGCATGCACCGTATCAAAAATTTAAAGATCCCGCCCAATCATCGACAGCGTTCTCAACCACGTTCTCTTCGTACCAACGGACACCAAAGTCCCAAAGTTATTGGAATTCAATCCATTTAATTTTCTCCGACAATTCCACTTCCCGCTCTCTCGCCCTTTCAAAACTTCCCCAAAATTCCCAAGCGTCTCCAACTCGTCTTCTCCCAAAACCCTAAACTCCTCCATCTCCCCTCCATCTCCCCTCCGTCGATCGCGCCGGGGAATCCGATCGACATCGCCGAAGATGACGACTGCCTCGGCAGAGAAGCGCGCTCGCCGCCGGAAACAGGTGGAGGCGGTGATGGCCGCGCCGTCCACGACCAGGAAGACGCGCCGGTCCAATCCTGCTACGGAGGAGGTCGAAGTGATAGATCTTAATGAGCAGGAAGTTGTCGCCAGGAAGAAGCAGAAGAAGACGCCGGCTCCGAAGGCGAAGGGGAAGAAGGCAGTACCTGGGGACGGCGATGATAAGTGTACGGAAGATCCGGAGTATGGAGAGATGGAGGAGGGAGAGGAGGGAGAGGTGGAGGAGCAGAGAGACGCCCCTAAAAAACGTGTTGCGCAGCCCAAGAAACCCAAGAGGAACGATGGCAGCGAGGATTCAGATGCCTGTTTCATCGGCGACCCTATTCTGGAGGCGGAGGCGAAGCAGCGGTGGCCTAAGAGATATCAGAGGAAGGTAATGCTGTAAATATTTTATCATGAATTGAAGTAACAATTTAGTGCCACTGATCTTATATTCTCATGTTGTTTCTTTTTCTTTTTCTTTGTTTCTTTTTTTCTGTTAGAAAGGGGCGTCAGCTTCGACTAGCAATAAAAGGTAAACTTTTGGAACAGTTAATGCTTTTCTAGCTAATGCAGCTCGCTCCCTCCACTAGTCTTCCAATTAATTGTCTGAATTTTGCACATTGTTGCAGTGGGGATGAAGAAGAATTGAAGGCTAGTTGCCATTATTTCAAAGCAAAAGTCGAGGATGTTATTTACGACGTTGGGGATGATGTATATGTAAAGGTGAGTTCAACTACCTATTATTGTGCTAATTCGGTTAAGCTTCTGTTGGGTTTTCAGTTTTTGTTGGCAATTTATTGTACAATTATCTATCAAGAAGTTGATGGCTGTTAGATGAAGCTCCTTACTTTTCCAATCTTTTTTCCCATCCCATCCTTTGCTGGCTTAGACTTTAGAAAATGTACTGTTGTCGGCAAGTTGGCCCCAGGTAGTTCATATTAGAGGCCATAAAACTATGATTGCAATCAAATTATATTTGCTATTTGTGAATTCCGGTTCATATGGCCAAATAATCCACAGCTCCTACATTTGGCTTGCTCGCTACATCTAATTTTATTGGTCTAAGGTAAGTCACAGGGAGACAACTCTGCTTACATGCTTGATAGATATAGGAGTACGTGGACAAATAGGTTGGACTCCTGAGCCTTTACCACTTACCAGCATCCTCAATTGTTCTGCATAGAAAGTCTACATTGACTTTAGAACTCATGCTGATGATTATTATTTTCAGGCTGGAGATGGGGAGCCTGATTACATTGGGAGGATAGTTGAATTCTTCAAAGGGGTGGATAACAAATTGTACTTCACTGCTCAGTGGTTTTTCAGAGCAGAGGACACGGTAGGGAATAATTGTATTTGGTTGTCTTCTTTGACAGAAATAAGCTTGGGCAAGCTTTGTGAAGCTATACTTGTCACAGGTTATCAAAAATCATGCTGTACATCACGATCCAAAAAGAGTTTTCTTGTCGGAAGAGAAAAATGATAATGTCCTTGACTGCATAGTCTCTAAGCTCAGAATTGTCCGCGTTGCTCCAAATGTAACTATAAAATTCCCATTGACCATCCACTATGTTATGCTTTATTGTCTTCGCACTTGAACTTTGAAGTGAATTGAGTAGTCCATATTAATTGTTTCTTAGATTAATTTGGCTGCAAGAGGAGAGGATATTCCTACATGTGATCTTTACTATGATATGTCTTTCTCATTGGCATATTCAACATTTGCGAATTTACCGCCAGGTAACTTTACTACCTCTTTAATTCCAAGATGTAGCAATGCCTTCCTATCCCCCATCACTTATTGAACAGTAATTTCATTCGTGAGAAGATTATATTCTTACCATACAGAAATAAAGAGAGCAAGTAGTGAAACTTCATCAACAATTTCATCTGAGGGGGCACCTGCAACATGTAAAGACAAATTGCAAGATGACTCCGAGACGTCATCCTCAGGGCAGAAAAATGTAGCGTCACTTCTTGACCTTTATTCAGGTTGTGGTGCCATGTCTACAGGTTTATGCTTGGGTGCTGCTCTGTCTGGCTTAAATCTTGAAACAGTGGGTTTACTGTTAAATACTGATACTTCTGCCAATTTGGATACAAACACTTTATTTCAGTGTGCCAATCTTATCAGATCTTCATTTCTTGCAGCGCTGGGCAGTTGATTTGAATAATTTTGCTTGTGAAAGTCTTAAATTAAATCATCCACGAACTGAGGTATAGAAATTTCTTACAATTTCTTACCCTTGAGAAATACATCTCCCTTTTCCCAGAAAGCAAGTTGAACTTTTTACTTAAGCCTGACTGTATGTTTTCTGTTTAAGGTGAGGAATGAAAAGGCTGAAGATTTTCTTGCTCTTCTTAAAGAATGGGACAACTTATGTAGAAAGTATAATGTACGGAGAAATAACATGTCAGCTTCGCATGAGTCTGAATCAGCCTCTTCAGATGATGATGATGTTGATGATTCTTCTGGAGTCCCTAGTGGTGAATTTGAAGTTGGAAAGCTTGTCGGTATCTGCTATGATGACCCACATAACATTGGTAAAGTTGGTTTGAAATTTAAGGTAATTTTAGTGATATTTTTTTCTTGACTCATCTTTATTTTCTTAGTTTTGAGAACACTTTTTCTGACACAATTTCTTTTAAAAGTTATGATGGGTTATCTCATTTTGATTAGGTAACTGGATTTAATGTGGCTCGAATGAGATGTCTTTAAATTAATATGTGAGAATTTGTTTGTCTGTTTCTTTTTAAGACGTGAGTATTTGTTACTATAGGTGCGTTGGAAAGGCTATGGGCCAAGTGAAGACACATGGGAGCCTCCTGAAGGATTAAGGTAACTTTTTTCTAATGCAATCCTTTACCTGTCCTCCAACTTCTATAACCTTTTTTTTTTCTTTTTTGTGAACCCATTCTATCAGCAAATGCCAAGAAAAAATTAAAGAATTTGTGTGCAATGGATATCGAAAGAATATCTTACCTTTGCCTGTAAGTTTGTTGTCCCTTTTCCCAAATTTCTGCTATAATTTTTCTGTATGGATGATACTAATCGTTTTTTTTTTCCTGATTTGCTTGTTAAGGGCAATGTTGATGTAGTATGTGGTGGACCGCCCTGCCAAGGCATAAGTGGGTATAATAGATTTAGGAAATTTTCGGCTCCACTGGAGGATGATAAAAATAAACAAATGGTTGTGTTTATGGACATTGTGGATTTTCTCAAGCCAAAATACGTTCTTATGGAGAATGTGGTAGATATACTTAAGTTTGCACGTGGGTTCCTTGGAAGATACGCATTGAGTCGGCTTGTCTCGATGAACTATCAAGCTAGGTTGGGCTTGATGGCTGCAGGATGCTATGGTCTTCCACAATTTCGGATGCGTGTTTTCCTTTGGGGCGCCCTTCCGTCAGAGGTTTGCATCTTTGCAGTTTCGATGTTACTAGTGTAACCATTTTACTCGGTTCTAAGTTATTTGATTTAATGTGAAGATTCTTCCACAATATCCACTGCCTACACATGATGTCGTTGTCCGAGGTGGTGCTCCTAATGAGTTCGAGGTACGCTAAAAATAAACATTTGCCCTGTTATTTGCCTAGATCTAATGCTCATTGCTTTCTTGCAGCAAAACATTGTTGCGTACGATGAAACACAAGATAGGGACCTAAAGAAAGCACTATTACTTGCTGATGCTATATCAGATTTGCCACAGGTAGACTGCTTGTTCTTTTCATCATTTAATACCGACCAAATGATTCCTCTTCTTTTGTGGTTCTTTGTCAATTCTTTTATTTTTAATTTTTCCTGTGCATTCCTAGGTTGGTAATTATGAAGAGCAGGATGAGATGCCATATGGTGGTCCTCCACGAACAGAATTTCAGCGCTTTATTCGGCTCAGTCGATGTGGTATTAAACTTAAAACTCTATCTCCATTTAATTTAACATAGTCGATTACTATTTAGAAGGCTGTGTAAGATTCCATGGCTAGGACCACAGGGTAATGAAAATATCTTCCTTACCTTCTACAATTTGTTTCTTTATCTCCACTCTATTATCATGCCAGCCTTTAAATATATCCTTCCAGAGAATTCTGATGATTTACTTTGTATATGGGAATGGGAATGCTGGTTTTCTATGTTATCATGCCATACTTAAAAAATCACCGCCGTATCTCTTTATATTACCTTTTCTTTATGGTTCTTGTTATGCAGATCTAATGGACTTCTCCTTTGGAATCGAAAGACCTATTGGTAAGAGTAAATTGTTGGATCACCAGCCTCTAAGACTCAACAAGGATGATTATCTTCGTGTCTGCCAAATTCCCAAAAGAAAGGTTTGCGATTATTGAGAGACTTGTTTTTCAAGAAGATACGCAGAGTATGTGGTGTCATCCTTTCCTCTTTTCTTTCATTTGCATCACAGGGAGCCAACTTTCGTGATTTGCCTGGTGTAAAGGTTGGTGCAGATAATGTAGTTGAGTGGGATCCGTTGGTAGAAAGGGTGCTACTTCCCTCAGGGAAGCCTCTGGTAACAAATTCTTCCATAGTTACGTTCAAGTTCTGATTTTTTATTTTTCTCTCTGTTGCTCGCTTGATACTTCATTACTGCAGGTACCGGACTATGCCATGTCGTACATAAGGGGAAAGTCCATGAAGTAAGATATTGCTCTCTCTCTCTCTCTCTCTCTCTCTCTCTCTCTCTCTCTCTCTCTCTCTCTCTCTCTCTGTTTTAACATTTGTATGAGACGGTGTCATTTTGTGTGATACGAATTACCTACTTGCAGAAAACTAGTTATGGACTTTTGCCATACAACCTTTGTACTGATAGGTGTAGGGTCGTGCGCCTCTTATATTTATCTGATCCTCTATTGCTGGAAGCCTCGTGCACCAGACCATTTTCTAATTTCCTGGTTGGTAATCTTACATCATACATTTTTTGATGATCTTTTGCAGGCCATTTGGGCGTTTGTGGTGGGATGAAACTGTGCCCACAGTTGTGACAAGGGCTGAGCCTCATAACCAGGCAAGCTTAGATGAAAATATGTACGTATCTTGTGCAGTTTTAATTTATTGATGATACTAAGAAATTCTATCTATCAACAGATCATCTTGCATCCAGAACAAGATAGAGTACTAACAATCCGGGAGAATGCAAGACTGCAGGGTTTCCCTGATTATTATAAACTCTGTGGCCCGCTGAAACAGCGGTAATGCTTTACCCTTGTAAAAGGTTACTTTATTTCATTTTATGTTAGAATATAATAGATTAAACTTGTGATTCCCTGTCAGCTTGTTTTGTCCTATCTTTAGTTTTTCTTTGAATCTGAATCAGGTATATACAAGTTGGCAATGCCGTTGCAGTACCTGTTGCTCGTGCACTAGGATATGCGCTTGGGCTGGCCTTCCAGGGAAACACTGATGGCCAGGCCGTGTTCACTCTTCCTAAAAGCTTTACTTGTTTGGGGCAAGCAACTTCCACAACTGCAAGCACTAAGGGAGTGGGCGAAGTTGTCGAGTGATTGTAGAGTAATAATTCTTACTGATTGCGTTGTATCTCTAATTTGTGTGGCATAATTAAAACCTATTGTATTATGTCAAATTTTTTTTTTAGGGTGGGGTATCCAATGTATTACGTTGATAGTTGATAAGAGAGTTCAATCAACATCTCTTATTGCGTGACATTTATCAACAAAGCCATATCGTTTTATGGATTGCTGTTGTATTCATAAGCTTTACTATTATACTTAGATATCGACGTTAATGAAACTAAAGGGTTTATTCATCATCCCCTTCTTTTTTCTGTTACTTTCAGTTCCCCGCTTTTTTTAAAATATCTAATTTAACCCATATTTTTAGGTCTTTTCTGTAGACTTTGTTGGGCATATTTAACATTTTTATATAGTGATGATAGTTAATTTTAATTTAACTTGTAAGGAAAACTAAGGGGCTGATTTGATAGACTAAAAGGATGTAATGAATTATAAATAAGCAAAAGAAAACAAAGGGGTTGACACAGAAATTTCTTATAATTTTCCCCCATAATTATTATCAGAAATGAAACATTGAGGTAGAAATTAACTGCTTGGCAACCCGGCTCCTTGGACGACAAATCTAAACACAAGAATCTCGCTTTACTACCCTTTCTTTAGAAATATGTATATTAAATGATGAGGTCATAGGTGTGATAATATTATTACACTTTATTTCTTACTTAAATACTTACAATTCCTTTACTGAAATATATATTTTTCTCTGCACCCTGGATCTCTTAAAATGGTTGGTTAGTGGGACGGGTTTTAAGTTAGGCTTGAATCTCGATTCAGAGAGACCGACTCATGTCGGATGTACAATCTCTATTACGTCCGGTTTGCGTCCGTTGTCTAGAGTCTCGAGATGGACTTAAATCCGGCCAGAAATTCGAAACCAAGTTTAATGTTCCTACATTAAACCAAGTTTAACGTTCACAATGGCGCGGAATATTTTTAATTTTATACAATTAAAGACTTTGGTAATTGTCTGACTAGTGAATCTAAAAGTAGAGCGTAAATAATAATTTATATAAAATAGAGGGTGTAATTATAAATTTCCCATTTCTTTACCACTGCTTATATGCTTCACCGCCAGCCATAGTCAAGAGGTTCCATTTCGCCTCGCGTTAGTTCTCTTTAGTCTCGCGCACCGGAGCGGATCCGAATCTTCTCCTCCTCTTCGTTTTCTCCTTCGTCGTCTCGGCGGATCTCGCGATTCCGAGATGGCTCAGCCCCTGGTGAAGAAGGACGATGACAGAGACGACGAAGGTCGATTTCCCTCTCCCTCTCTCTTTAGAATCTAACGAGTTCGATTGCCGATCTCGAGTCTATTATCCGTTTTCTCTATGGATCCGTGATTCCTCGTGGTTTCGGATCTTATCTCCGCACGAATCCTTGATGTTTTGTGAGGTTCAGGAGGTCTCGATCTAGATCCGCACCGTTTGGATCTGGAACTGTGGAGAGGATTTCTGCTTGATCTAGTGAAATTAGTGGTCATTGGCATTGGAGTGAAGAAGTTCGATCATTCTATGTTATTTTTCGTGCGTTATAGTCTTTGAATGCTTAGATCTGGATAGTATTCACCTCGTAGGAGAAGATAATGTGGATAATCTGGAGTAACTCTAGGGTTTCTTTGTTGCGTTTCGTGCAGTGGATTACTCTCCGTTTCTTGGGATAGAGAAGGGTGCAGTCCTCCAGGAGGCCAGAGTTTTCAATGATCCTCAACTCGATGCCAGGAGATGCTCTCAGGTTAGCAAAATGAACAATTTGGCGGTTCCGTTTCTTCGCTTCTTGATATTGAGATGGTGCACTTCTTTATTTGTGTGATTTTGGAAATTGTAGGTCATAACCAAACTTTTGTATTTGCTTAATCAAGGAGAGACCTTTACCAAGGTAAGAGTTTATTGTAATTTTAGATGTAAATGTGCAGCTCTTTTGATTGCCGAGATCTTGACATTTCTGAGCCATTATGCAGGTTGAGGCTACGGAAGTATTTTTTTCTGTAACTAAATTGTTCCAGTCAAAGGATACTGGGCTTAGAAGAATGGTATATCTAATGATCAAGGAGATTTCTCCGTCTTCTGATGAGGTTAGACAACACTCCTCTATGATAAACACTTTATTTCTCTTGTACATTTTAATTTGGGGGTGATTGTTCTCATTGTTTATTGTAGGTCATTATTGTCACCAGTTCACTGATGAAAGATATGAACAGTAAGACTGATATGTATCGTGCCAATGCTATTCGAGTTCTTTGTAGAATAACTGATGGCACTCTTCTTACCCAAATTGAGAGATATTTAAAGCAAGCAATTGTTGACAAAAACCCTGTTGTTGCTAGTGCTGCTCTTGTTAGTGGCATTCACTTGCTTCAGGTACTACCACATCCCCTGTCAGCAAATGTTATGGTTTTGTATCGCTTGAGCTTTGTACTTATACCGTGCTTTAAACAGACAAACCCGGAAATTGTCAAAAGATGGAGCAATGAGGTTCAGGAAGCAGTTCAATCAAGAGCTGCTCTTGTACAGTTTCATGCTCTTGCACTTCTTCATCAGGTATGCTATAATTCAGCTCTTCGCCTTTTTTTAATTTGATATGGATGTGGTAATGATCTAGTGAAAGATTTATAAAGTGCAGGAGAAATTTTATCGAAGTTAGAACTGAAATAATATTACAATTTGCACTTCAAAGTTATTTCTGACCTTTCTACAAATCTTGGAGCGAAATGAATACTTGATAATTGGATTTCAATATTTCGCGCTTTGTAAATCTAGTGGTTAGGCATTTCTGTCTAGTTGAGATGGTGGGAATTGACTAATAATATCAGTTATATTGGTTACAAATGAAGTTGTAGAACAATATGGCCTTCTGGGTTTACAAATTGTCGTGTTGCACCACTTATTGTAGGAGAACATATGGCCTTCTGGTATGCAAATTGCATAGTTTACCACTTTTTAACATCTGGATTCTTTTTCCATAAGCAAGTTATTACTAGTTCACAAAACAAGAAGAAGATGAGCAATGATGAAGGTACAAGTGGTAATTAGCTCAGAATTGACAAATTTATCTTCTTATCCATACATTTTGGTAAAAAATTCTGTAGCATAAAATCATAAACCAGCACTAGGAAAAGCCAAAAAAAAAAGAAGAAGAAGAAAAGAAAAGAAAAGAAAAGAAAAGAAAAAGTAGATGATAAAAAAGTAAGGAACTAAATTGATAATTGCTATATGGTTGCATCTGTTTTGTTGTAGTTATAACTCTGGTTAAGTACAACTGTACAAAGCTACAGTTAGGGTGAAAGATTATGTGTACTACAGAACATTCGAGCTGCATCTTTTGACCATATGATTGTTTGGAATTTATTTGTAGATTTTTTTGAAAGTTTTGTCCTTTATGTTTTCCATATGTTAGCCTCGTTAGGCAGGAGCTTCACTGGTAGGCCCTTTTTTTTTATCCTTATCTTATGTTTTGCTAGAACATACCTGTCTGTAATGTGATATTTATGTTTGTGGATTATGAATCTACGTAGAATTACTTTTGTTCTTATGATTTTGCAGATTAGACAAAATGACCGCTTAGCTGTTAGCAAGCTCGTTACCAGTTTGACAAAGGGATCAGTCCGCTCACCCTTGGCCCAATGCCTTCTTATTAGATATACTAGCCAGGTACACCTGTTTGACTCCTATAAGGCAACAAAATAATTATGTTTCTGAAAATTAAGCGGTGATTTGTCAGGTTATTCGAGAATCAAGCATGAATACGCAAACTGGAGACCGTCCATTTTTTGATTACCTCGAATCCTGCCTCAGGCACAAAGCAGAAATGGTTATATTGGAAGCTGCAAGAGCAATAACTGAATTAAATGGTGTTACCAGCCGTGAGTTGACTCCAGCAATTACTGTGCTACAGTTATTTTTGAGTTCATCAAAGCCAGTTCTCCGGTTTGCAGCTGTCCGCACGCTCAATAAGGTCTATCCTCCTGATTGTTTGGATTGTTGAACCCATTTCTGCTGCTACTCATAGCTTATCCACATTGAAGAAATAATTGATTTCGTTCTTTTCCTATGGATTTTTTTTCATTACAAGAATTATGTTTCTTGTAGTACTTCTGGGAAAAATTTATGTTCCTTCTTGGTTGCATCTCTACCTTTTGGTACTTGATAGAACTTTTTTTAAAATAAAGTGTACAGTTCAGAGTTTGAATTGCAACCTAGATAGGGAAAAAATAGGAGTCTAAATCGTACAGCTAGTACATAACCCTACAGCTGCAGGTATTATTTTCCAGCCCGTTCTTTTGGCTCCTGATGATGGTCTTTGTAGGATACAAATTTTATGTTCTTTGATAGTACGGCTGTGATTGGTGCACTGGAATGTTCCTGGCTTCATTTATTTCCTAAACAGTTTGGATATTGTAAGGGAGTGACACTATCTGTTTGTCTCCACTCAGTGCACAAGGGTCTGCCAAAGCGCAGATTTTTTAGTCACTTTCTACATCTAGCATTAAACAACATATATTATGCATGTTGGGTCACACAAAGGCAGTGATACGTTTCTGTTGCTTGATAAATGAATGTTGGTAACTATATTGTGATTCTATTTCAAATTTTTATGTGGATTTTCGTTATTCTCTAGGAGTTTTTAAGTGTCCAAATTATTATTAACAAATTTTGTTGTTAGGTCAAATATTTGTTGGGCTAATTAAAGTTACTATCTGCCATTTGTTACAATGATCTGTTTTCTTTCTTGTGACTTCTTACTGTTATATATATTTTACCATTTTCTTGCAGGTTGCTATGACACATCCTTTGGCAGTTACAAATTGCAACATAGATATGGAAAGCTTAATCTCAGACCAGAATAGAAGCATTGCTACTCTTGCCATTACCACACTTCTTAAAACTGGCAATGAATCGAGTGTAGACCGCTTGATGAAACAAATAACAAATTTCATGTCCGACATTGCTGATGAGTTCAAGATTGTTGTTGTGGAAGCCATCCGGTCTCTATGCCTGAAGTTCCCTCTCAAGTATCGTTCACTGTATGTGACATTGCTTAATACTTTCTTTTGCCTTTTAGATTTTGATTGAAAAATATTCCTTGATTTAGAACCTTTTCATGTATTTTACAGGATGAATTTCTTAAGCAATATTCTCAGAGAAGAAGGGGGTTTTGAATATAAAAAAGCTATCGTCGATTCAATTGTTATTCTCATCAGAGATATACCAGATGCTAAAGAAAGTGGTTTGTTTCACCTTTGTGAATTCATTGAAGATTGTGAATTCACATACCTATCTACTCAGGTAACTCTTATGTGGTTCATCTTTGAAATATTGAACTTTCAATGTCCTTCATTTCCTCTTTGGACCTCACAAGTATCTCTCATACAGTCATATTGTTCTTCACTTTTATTTTTATCTATATACTCTGCTATTCCTTTATTTTAGGAATGGATATTTTATGTTCTCGGAATGCTATGCAGTAGTGTTTGTGTACTTGGATATTTCTCCTCTCTGAACCTTGCTAGTATCTTTCATAGTCATATTGTTCTTCACTTGTCTTTTCACTTATATACTCGAAAATATCATTATTTTAAGAATAAATACTTTGATGTTCTTGTAATGCAGTATTGTAGTGGTTGTCTACTTGATTAAATCATAATACTGGTTGCTTATGTTACCAACAGATACTACACTTTTTGGGAAATGAAGGTCCAAAGACATCAGACCCTAGTAAATATATCCGTTATATTTACAACCGTGTTATCCTTGAAAATGCTACGGTTCGTGCTAGTGCAGTTAGTACCTTGGCGAAGTTTGGTGCGATGGTTGACTCATTGAAGGTATATTAGAAACATAGATCAAATATATGTAAGTTTGCTTTAAGCATATACCTTTTATGATCTATCATTTGGTCATTTTGCTTTATTCTCTGCAGCCTCGAATATTTGTTCTTTTACGACGTTGCCTATTTGATAGTGACGATGAGGTAAGCATTACAAACTCTGCATGTTCTTTATTGTCTTTTGGGAATGCATGAGGGGAGAATCTACACTAAACAATAGTTGTCTAAATTATCAATAAAAGGTCTTTGCACCATTTCTTTTAAGCCATCATTCTAGCACTGCAGAGAAGATTGTTAACATAATGACAGGAGATTCTCCTATCTACCTTAAGCATATATTGGACAATCAGATGCCATGAGTTTGTCAATCTTGAATGTTTATTAGTCTTTTAGTTATTCTGAATCTATGACGCTCCCTTGGAAAGTAATTTCCTCTCATTTGCCATGCCCCATGATATGGAGGATTATTTTCTATATATTTGTAGTGCCCTAATCAATGTGAATATTGATTATGGGCACTAACTAGATGACTGAATTAATTGTAACAAGAGTTTGCATTTCTTCAGTGAGAAGTTGGACAATTACAATTAGATTTTATTATGCTGTTTTGCCGTAGGTTCGTGACAGGGCTACACTCTATCTCAAGACAGTTGGTGGTGAAGTTGCAGTTGGTCAAACTGAAAAAGATGTGAATGAATTCCTTTTTGGTGCTTTTGATGTTCCACTTATCAACTTGGAAACAAGCTTGCGAAATTATGTACGTACTGCTTTGAGGTTTCATTAGTGGACCCTTTCATTATGCTCTTCATTCATACTTGTTTGCATGTTGCAACAGGAGGCCTCCGAAGTACCTTTTGACATTGACTCTGTGCCTAAGGAAAGTAAATCACAACCTCTTGCAGATAAAAAGGCTCCAGGTAAGAAACCTACAGGTCTGGGGGCTCCTACAAATGGTCCAGTTTCACCTGTTGATGCATATGAGAAGTTGCTGTCATCCATTCCTGAGTTCTGTAGCTTTGGGAAGCTCTTCAAGGTCATTTTTGGTGCTCAATTTGGGAGAGAAAGAAAACCTAAACAATAAGTACAATAATAATAGCTTAATCTTCTTCCATTCTTTTTCTCAGTCATCAGCACCTGTAGAGCTGACAGAAGCCGAGACTGAATATGCAGTTACAGTGGTGAAGCATATCTACGATGGGCATGTTGTACTCCAATACAACTGTACAAATACAATACCGGAACAGCTGCTGGAAAATGTAAATCACTGTCTTCTGAGGACTTTGGAATCATTAGTTAGCATTGTTTCTTATATTTCTTTCCTCCAGGTGACTGTTTTTGTTGATGCCTCGGATGCTGAGGAATTCGCAGAAGTTGCATCGAAGCCTTTGAGAAGCTTACCTTACGACTCACCAGGGCAGACTTTTGTTGCTTTTGAGAAGCCAGAAGGTGTTCCTGCTGTTGGGAAATTCTCAAATTTATTGAAGTTCATTGTTAAGGAGGTATTGTTTATACATGTGCTTCTTTGCTGCCAAGGAATTATTATTGTACTTTTATCTTCATGTGTATATTATGTTATCATGATTATTTTACTTATTAAGTAGGGCTAAATGAGTAAATGCTACAGAGTAATACACTTCCTTATAAAGCTTCAGTGTACGCTAATCAAGAAAATGTTTGATTGATTTATAAGGAATACTAATCAGCCTGATATGGTCTTTAGGTATTAAAGGACTCACTGACCCTCCTTGGTTCTCCTACATGACAGTTGAAGTTGCTTTCTTCTTTAGTAGAACATCTAAAATTACATTAATCAAGCATCAACCACATCCTCATTTGCAGAAATTGTTGCACTATTATCTGAGTTTTTTCTTTGGCCTTGCTGGTTGAATGGGATCCTTTACCTAATAGAGACTATTAAAATGCACATAATTCTAATGTTCTAACTCTCATTATGTCATCTGTCAGGTTGATCCAGCAACAGGGGAAGCTGAGGAAGAAGGCGTTGAAGATGAATACCAGCTAGAAGATTTTGAAATTGTCGCAGCAGACTATATGCTAAAGGTAGGAGTTTCCAACTTCAGAAATGCTTGGGAAAGTATGGGCCCAGATAATGAGCGAATTGATGAGTATGGCCTCGGTGTGAGGGAGAGCTTGGCTGAGGCTGTGAGTGCTGTTATAAACATCCTTGGCATGCAGCCATGCGAGGTCAGTTACTCCTAGTTTATCTTGTTTTATACCAGTGCCTTTCATTCTTTGAATCCTCTTGTTTGGAACACATGCTCTGTATGATATAGCCAAATATCTTTCCTAACTTCAGTTACTTAAGCATAGGTCCTCTCGTTAACATATCGCCATTGCTGGTTTGAATTATCCTGCATCTCCTGTATGTTACTTTAATTTTGTCAGATATTGTTTGAATGATAATTGTTTCCGTATATATTCTTCACTAGAAAGATATATTCAGAAGATGGTCACAATTTGACGCCTGACTACTCTTAACAGGGAACTGATGTGGTGCCAAATAATTCGAGATCACACACTTGTTTGCTGTCTGGCGTGTTCATGGGGGATGTCAAAGTTCTGGTCAGGTTGTCTTTTGGAATCAGTGGGCCCAAGGAAGTGGCAATGAAACTTGCAGTTAGATCAGAAGATCCAGACGTTAGCGATAAGATCCATGAAATTGTTGCTGAAGGCTAATGCAAGTCCTCAAATTTTCACCTAGATGGTACACAAGCAGTATTTTTGTTTCCTGCATTTGATGAAAAAATTGAATTTGAAGGTTGTCGGAGAACCCCTGGTTTGAAGTATCTGAAGCGAGTTAATTGATAAAGAGTAAATAACCTTCTTTGGTTTACTTGGACCTTGTGTAAAACTTATTTTTATTCCTTTCATAGTTAAATCTTGCGGACAATCATTACAAGGCCTCAACTTTCCCCGACGTTTGTCTTATTTTACTCTTGATGTAAATGGGAAGCTCTACTACAGTTCTTTCGGTAAATTAAGATGAGGTGCTGATATCATATGAACAAAGGAAGTTGTTATGTATCTTTATTTGCTCGAGTGTTACTAGCCGACGTAATAAAAATAGATGCCTACCCTACCCACAATCATCTTATTCAACCTTCGTGAACCTATTTCTCCCGCTTCAAGCTTTTTCTCGATAACGAAATATGCTACCCTCAGTTCAATTGTGAAATAGAAATAGTGTTTTTTTTTAAATAAAAAAACTGATGTAGCAACTATAAATTGTAACTTAATATTAATTTATTATTCTCTGTCCTCTTATTCTATACATTTTTTTAGAAATTTATTTAATAATAATTTAAAATTATTATTTTGCCCATAAATTAAACTACACCTAATTTCAATACAAATCCACTTTTCTTTATTATTTTAATATTAATTCTATTTACATCACACCAAATATAATTATTACTCTTTAAATTTCATACTTATATTAATATTAGCTTTTTTATTCTTGCACTAAAAATTAGAATACTTCTAACCTAATTCCACAAATTAATGGGCCCTTAATGCTATGTTCTGCACTGAAATGGCTCGTTAGAAAAGATTTAATTTAGGCTTTACTTGATAACTTGAGTTTACTTGCAGAGCTGAAGTACATGCTCAATCCTACTCTGGTCCATATTAGCAGATAACCAGAACCAACATTTCCTTATATCTAGTTCTAAATTTTCGGCAGCAAAATGGAGACAACAAGAAAGAACCCTGACCAGATAGCGATCCCACCATCAAACGCCTGTAGATCCAAACCCACCATCACCCCTAACAGTGGAATCCAAATCCTCAACCTCCACGACCTCAGGCGTCATAATCCTCTCAATAATCATTTGCGCGATTCGATCTCCACGCTTCACCTCAAAATCCGCATCCGAGAAGTTGAACAGGATCACTCCCACCGGCCCACGGTAATCCGCATCGATCACGCCTGCACCCACATCGATCGAGTGCTTCCATGCCAATCCCGATCTCGGAGCTGCAACCCACGCAGTAAACTGTAAATTTCCAAGTTTAAACTTTTAACAACGCCTACGCATTGCGTCGAACAGTTGGAGAACATACCTATGCGAGCGTAAGTCCCTTCAGGGATCGCAATACTGATGTCCGTAGGAACGAGAGCTTTTCCTCGAGCCGGCACCTTGGTGTCTACCGCACTAAAACAAACACGAAAACGAGATTTAGATAGAAAAAAGAAAGAAAAGATGGGTGGTTCTTTTCTTTCAATTTATTTGGTACCTGGAGAGATCGTAGCCGGCGGATAGTAGGGAGCCTCTCGAAGGGAGGATGGCGTTCATGGAGAGCTTCTTGACTCGAAGAAGAGGAAGGTGGTGCGTTGTGGAGATAATCTCATCTCGCAGAATGGAGCCGTTCTGGTCGAGCTTTTGATGCTTGGGAGAGGGTTCTTGGACGCTCGCCATCTTTGTTATAGGACTATAGGAGAGAAGGATTGGTGATTGGGTTTGAGATGGTGGAGAGGGGTTGATGAAGGATTTGACTACAACTGGAAGATTTTTGAAGAGGAGAGAAACACATGGGATTATTGGCGGGAAATGTTACCGCCATTTTGTTTCTTTTTTTTTTTTTGACATGAACGGCGAGGGGCTCCTAGAATTTATTTTTTATTCGAGCCCGAACGCTAGATATTGGCCGGACAAAGGGCCAATACTATCTAGATACAGATGCACTTTAGGCTCGATGAGTCTAGATTTCAAGCCATATACGTCGCCGAACAATTACTTCGGATCAAACGTCGTCGAGACCTGCTCCAAACCGTTGCGTTACCAAGCTGTTCTTCAAAACTAACGCACCGTCGAGCCATCAACAGAATTGAGTTAAGCCACTGAACCACCAACCACCAAATAATTTTCCTATAATATTATTTGGGGTTGGGAGTTGAACTCGTGACTGTAGAACATTCATGCACTTTGATATGTATACAATTACCCATCATTTTCCTGCTTCAATAATTCTATAACCCCACCAACCAACTCTAGTACTCATATTATTATTATTTTTCAATTTTAATAAAAAAATGTTTACAAATTCAAAAGAGAAAAATCGCCCAATGTTCTACCAAACATAATAAATCCTAATTATTTTTTATAAAATAATTTTCCTAACGACCGAATTATAGATAATAGATGCACAGTCATATATGATTAAGCATGGGGATTGATTTAAATCTAGCGCGTATATTCTTGGGTATAATTTAGTTGGGATTAATACGTATGTTATGTGATAAGTCGTAAGAGACGTAGGTATATATAGACGAGTCGGATCCGAAGCTCCGACCCGACCCATTCCACTTTTCTGCCCTAGGCAAAGTCCTAGATCTAATTCCTAACCTTCGGACTCGCACGCAGTTTCGCCTCCGTCTCCTCACCTGCGATGCATGCCGTCTTCGCCGCCGTCTCCTTGATTCCGTAGTCTCCCCGGGTTTCCCCTCTTATTCCTCCCCCCCCAATCTCTCGCGGTAACGATTCGTATCTCTCCCTCTTCCTCGACGAACGAGTCCCGTCTCTTGTGGTGCTTCTTGTTGCTATTCTTGCTTTATGTTTAGGTCCGTGCATCGGTGTTTCGATTCCTTGGTTCACCGCTCCGATTTGAATCTTTTAAAGGTTATCATCTTTCTTTGTCTATGTTGGATGAGAAAACTACGCGAGCAAGGCGAATAACTTGTGAATTTTATCTCTACAGTCTAGGGATTGTTATTTTAGGGTTTTAGAGTAGCGAATTGTTATCTCGATTAATACAACGTATGGGTTAAGAACTGTTTATGTGATAGTAGATTGTCTGTGGTACATTGTAGTGGGATAATTTTTATGCTTTTCCGTTGGATTTTTAAAGATTTAGGTCTTGGGTTTATAAAACTTAAATTCGTCTAGATAGATATCCTTATTCACCTAGTTAAAGTGCAAAAAATAAGAAATTGTAATATTGCTGTATGTTTAGATGCAGCTGATTGTTTATTGTATTCTCAATTTCATTTTTTCCCTGATCAAGATAATGCAAGATTAAATATGATTGATCCGGTTTATATATTTATATTGGGTATGGGGGGTGTAATATGCAAAGGACTGTTGCAGTATTTAAGCTGTTCTAGAGCATGAACTTTGATGTTACCTTTTACGTATTAAGTTAATGTTTTGCACGATGCCAGGTTAAAAAAATGACAGGTGAAAACATTGTAGCAATTTGCCAATATGGTGGTGAATTTGTCTCTAATTCTGATGGTTCGTTGTCCTATTCTGGTGGAGAAGCTCATGCTGTTGAAGTTGGTCCGGAAATGCTGCTCGATGACTTGAAGTCAGAATTGGCCGGTATGTTTAACATTGACATCAGTGGCATGTCTCTGAAGTACTTCCTACCAAGCAACAGACGAACTCTCATCACACTGTCTTGTGACAAGGATTTGCACCGAATGGTTAATTTTAGTTCTAATGCTTCAACAACAGAGATCTATATTTTAAGTAAGCTTGAAAACAGGTATCTTTCATCCAAATTTTGCTATAAAGAATCTTTCTTCCAGTCATCTGTTAAATGAGTATGAGCTAATAAAGGCTTACTACTGGAATTTAGGGTAGCTAGGAGCACCGTAGCTCATTCTGGAACTTCTATTGCTGCAACAGCTGCTAATGTTCGTGGTAATAAAAGGAAGAGACTGGCTTCTGGTTATAGGTACCTACCTCTTGTATATCTAGTTATTTGCATAAGCTCTTACTTACAAGGAGTAACAAGGAATATATACTTTCTTAGGGCAACTAGAAGTAGGACACGCCTGGCTGATTCGCATAATCCGACTGGTGCCACAAGTGCGGCAGAGGACAATGCTAACATTGTCAGACAAAACAGACCAGCTATTGCTGAAAATTTTGATAACAGGTATAAGTAAAAGCCTAAAAGTCAATCTGATCTATGATTTGCACTCTGGTGAGATTACAGTCACACAAGTTATTATTAATTGAATGAAAAGTTGGTCAATTGTTTGGAATGATGCAGCTTTTTATCTCTTTTGCCATGCTAGTGAAGATTTCAATCACAGCTTGCCTGGATAGATAATAGGCATAGCTCATATTGAAGATTAATAGAATGCCCGATCTGTTGTCTTCTTAACATCGACTTTCTTTCCAAGTTTATCGATTAAAAAATTTCAGTTCTGGAATCAGGATCTTGATCTTATCTTCTATCATTTTCTGTTATGTAGGTTGGTAATTCATATGGCCTGTGATCTGATAAAGTAAAATTTTGGAGGGACATTATACTTTTATCTTGGACATTCTTACCTTGTAGCATCTCTTTTATGTCTGTTACTGTTTTCTATATGTTGTTGAGTTGCTAATATGTACCCTTATCTAAGTAATTTTCATGATCCGATACAGTGGGGCTAGGATCATTCATGCTGACTTTGGCAATGGTCTTTCTGCTGCTGACATTCCGGACAATATTAGGCTGCAAAAGTTAGCAACTGCTGAGAGGGTTGATGAAAGGTATTAGAAAATGATTAACTATTTTTGTGCTGCGTGAAGAACTGCAAAAATCACAAAACAAAACATGGTTTTGTAGGGCAACTAAGAGCATTTTGGATGATCCAGTTACACCATTGATTGCCACTTTGGCAACTCCAGAAAATGTTCGACCTCTTAATTCCTGCTCTGTCTGGGACAATATTATCACTGGTGTGGGCCAAGAATTTGATAATGTGAAGGACTTCCGTGCTCAAATGTGCAAGTATGCCATCGGCAAAGGTTTTGTTTACAAATTTGTCAAAAATGAAGCTACTCGCGTGACCGTAAAATGTATAGGGGAGAACTGTCCTTGGCGGTTGCATGCATCTGAGTCGGCTCGTAACCAGAAACTGGTTGTGAAGAAAATGACGGATGTCCATACATGCGGAGGAGGAAATGGCGGTGAAGGTCAACGACGAGCAACAAGACAATGGCTGACTAGCATTATTAAGGACAAATTACATGATAGCCCAAGGTTGAAGCCAAAAGAACTCGTAAGAGAACTATATGAAGATTATGGAGTAACTTTAACCTATTCACAGGTATGGAGAGGAAGGGAAGTAGCCCAAAAGGAGCTCTACCATGCATTCAAAGAGACATATAACCAGTTGCCTTGGTACTGTGAGAGGATATTGGAAACTAACCCAGGCAGTGTGGCTATATTATCTGCATCACTAGATTCAAAGTTCCGTCGATTTTTTGTTTCATTTCATGCTTCACTTCATGGTTTTGAGCATGGTTGCCGTCCCCTACTTTTTCTTGATAGGATTCCACTAAAGGCAAATAATCAGTTTAAGTTGTTGGCGGCGGCTGCAGTTGATGGTGATGATGCTATCTTTCCAGTTGCATTTTCTGTTGTAGAGGATGAAAACTATGATAGTTGGCTTTGGTTTTTAGTGCAGTTGAAATATGCTGTAACGACCTCCCGTACCATCACATTTGTGTCTAATAGACAGAAGGGCTTGGATGAGGCTGTTCCTCAAGTATTCGAAGACAGTTACCACAGTTATTGTTTGCATCACCTCATAGAGGATTTTAAAGGAGAGTTGAAGAAGGGGCCATGGTCACAACAAGTAAAGGATGCCATGATTGATGATTTTACTCGTGCGGCCCAAGCTTGCACTATTGAAGATTTTAATTCATCTATTGATAGCATCCGGAATGTTTCAGTGGAAGCTGCTGACTGGGTTGTGGCAAGTAAGCCTGAGAATTGGTCGGATGCCATTTTTCGGGGTTCAAGATATGACCATTTCTCATCGAACATCGTCGATTCATTCAGTAATTGGATACCAGTGAAATGGGAGTCATCAATAGTGCAGATAGTTGAAGCAATACGAGGTAAATTGATGGAGGCCATGCAAGTAAGGCGTGAAAATTCCAATGCATGGCTGGGCGCTTTAACTCCTTCTATGGAACAAAAATTGCAGAAAGAGGTGGTGAAGTCTCAAAAGCTCCGAGTGCTGTGCTCTTCTGATACTGTGTTTGAAGTACGGGGAAACATGATTTTTGTGGTAAATATCGAAAGCTGGGAATGCACATGCCGTAGATGGCAAATTTCTGGCTTGCCATGCATGCATGCTATTGCTGTCTTCAATCGTGTTGGCAGATCTGTTTATGATTACTGTTCAAGATATTTTCGAGTCGAGAGTTATCATTTAACATATGCAGCATCAATCCACCCAATACCTGATGTTGAAAGAATTGATTTCAATGGTGGTGCAAATTCATATCCTCCTCCCACTCGACGTCCACCAGGAAGACCAAGAAGAAAGCGATTTAATCCAAATAAGACAAGCACTGTGTTACGACTCTGCAGTAGGTGCAAATTAGCAGGGCACAACAAGGCAACTTGTGAAGCTCTTCTTTAGATCACGTGCTGTTGAGATCTCCACTGTGCATATCAGGTCATTTGTTATCTTATTTGGATTTTGTAGATTTTCAGAAATACTATTGCTACTCTTGATCTCAAAATTAAATTATAAGAATAAGCAAATTTGATCTGTAAACTATAAGATCATTTTGGAAGTTAGATAAAGAAATATTTTAGGAATGGGTGGTCTCCTCTCCTGTTTACTCTTTTAAATGACTGATAAATAGAAGAAAAACAATCATTGCTAGGTATCTGCTCTGCAGATATGTTATGATTTCACACCTTGGGAGATGATTTAAATATGATTCACAAGAAGATCAACCACTTTGATCAATGTTTTATTGTTACCATATCTCATACTGCAATTAACTGATTTTTAGGATGGCAGGCAGTACCCAAGAAGTTATAAGGTGACTCTGTTGCTGTTTCAGTAAAGGATAAAAGGCACAAGCTTTACACAGTCCCTCGAGTGGTTGAACTTCATTCCTGTTCGGGAAGGAGATCTGACTCCTGTAAAATTGCAGTGTGGGGCTGTATCTTTAGATGCCAAGGAGTCATGAGGTCATCTTGCTGATGTCGATACTGTCTTGTTGATAGTATCTGATTCTCCATGCTATTTGAGCTGTCAGTAGAAAATGCTGATCATCGAATTTCTGAATTTCTGATATGTATTTATGGCTGCCCTCTAAGCTAATTATATCAAGATTTTAGGTTGATGCACATTTTCTTGTGAATAAGTTCAGATGATAGTGCATCCTATATATCTGTATTTCAAAACTTTCTAGCTGACGAGGATGATGTTGATGGTTTTTCAGGTACTTGTGCATGTATTTTTGAACTTGATCTTCTTTTTTACTTGTTCATAGTTCATTCTTATGATTGAAGAGAGTGATGTGGTTAGTGAACTCTGTGATGATTCCTCTAGTCCTCTTTTTTTTTTTATATATATAGTTTCAGTGAAATTGTATCGTCGTTATCCTAACTGAGACTTTTAATTTGTGAGATTTTTGTTGGATATTATACTGGAAAGAATAACAAATTAACAATGGCCGGGATATATTTTTTCTCAAAAAGAAAAGAAAACCAAATAATTGAATTGAGAGGAACAACAGAAATTATGTATAACGAAAATAAGAGAAATTTATCAAAAACACTCTATTTTATATATTAATTATTTGATTTTTGCATTTTGCTTTTAATGCTAAAAAATATTGTGAGATAATCTTGTTTTTACAATAGTCAATATTCCTACCATAAAAAATTTAAAATACCTACCATACTTTGATTTGATTTTAAAGTTTACTTCTTCATTTATTTCTTTTTTTAAATCTAAAAAAACTTATTTAAGGGTATTACACCATTGCGTCTCTACAGTTATCTGGGGTAAAATGGTAAATATCGGTATGATAGTGTGTAAACAAATAATAAAAATAAAATATTACGTTTTGAAAAAAATTCCTAAAATTGATTTCCATTGCCGGGATTTGAACCCGGGTCGCCTGGGTGAAAGCCAGGTATCCTAACCGGACTAGACGACAATGGATTGTTGAATGTATTTAAGTATAATAAAATAAAAACTATTTACAATCCACCGCATTGTTCGCTCGGGAAAATCTCCGAACAGGTTCCGCGCGCCTCGTCTCCCATTTGCACAACTCATCCTCTTCTATCCATTTCAAAAAAAAAAACTCATCCTCTTCTTCAAGCTCTCCCTCTTTCCTGTTTCGGGCCCCTCCCCTCCCCCTTTCTTGCATTTTAGACCTCGTAAATATTCTAATTTGATCCAAAGTTCGCAGGAAGAGTACTCTCCCCGGAGCTCTTGCCTTGAGGAGTACATCGAGAGCATTCTGAAAGTTGAAGAACGAGTATGAACTGAGTCGGGTCTGTGGCGATGGCGTGCTATCGTCTATCGCACCATTACGTCCACTCGTTTTGGACGGATCTTTTTGGTTTAGGAAGACGGTTTCGCGCAGGACCAGGGGTAGGAAGCAAGCTATGGTCCTCTCAGTTGCCGACGAAGACCCAGAATTGTCCAGTTACGCTGTGCAAGAAGGTCCATAATCTAATAGTTATATTTGAATTATACTGTTATCTTAGTTTGTTCTTAGACTTTGGCTCTTGGTAATTAATTGCTATGTAGTACAGATTTGGGGCATTTAGTAACGTTAAATGATTCAAGCAACCTTAGCTTAAATTTCCATTTAATCAAACTAGGAGCAGTCTCTACTTGTTTATAAATGAGTTTGTAAAGAAGATTTTGTCTATTTAGTACAGGCATGTTGTTTTCTTGGTTAGCTGATGTTGTTAAGCTGAGGTTACTATTAGGGTTATTCGAAGCTGCTAAACTTTCCAAAGTCGGATTCATCGGATACTGCTCAAGTAATGGCCTTGCAGAACAGTTCACCAATTTCATCTTATGAGGAGAGGGAGATCCAAAGCGTATCAGATGAATTTTCAAAGCGCACTCATATTGATCCATCAAATAACAGAGTTATGATTGTTGATGGGACTGCAATTATGTACAGATCTTATTACAAGCTTCTAGGTAAAGCACATAACTCTGCCGCCCACTACTCTAAGTAAAACTTTTGTTTCTGCTCTTATTTCATTTCACCGTTAGCCTTTCTCATCATATTGTATCCTTGCATGAATACAGCAAAGCTGCAGCATGGCCTGCTGGAGCATGCTGATGGCAATGGGGATTGGGTCTTAACCATATTCACAGCTTTATCTCTTGTAAGCTACATCATCCTTATAATGAACATTAGATATTATGTTTTCTAATTTTGTTTCTTTTGAAATGCTCAATGGCAATTGTGTTTTTTCTGTACCTTCCGTTGATGTTATTATCACCCAATGTGCTTACCTTTTTCATTTGTTATCTTTCCAGCTAATATTTCAGTTAAACCTCGAATGATACTATAGTAGCATAATTTTTCTGTTCCCTTTCTTTCCTAAGGCTACTCTTGAGTCTCTGACATATGATTTTTTGCAGCTGTTCGATGTGTTAGAATTCATTCCATCCCATGTAGCGGTATGTACTTCTCTCCTTATAAAATCTGTTAATTTCTTTCCAAGTGCCTTTTCTTCTTGCATGCTTCTCAATGCTGCTTGTTTAGATCTTCAGATTGCTCTTCCATAGCTTCCTATGTACATAACCATTTATTAGTTAAAGATCCATTTTACATAATTAGATGCCTTGTTTGATGAATTCAAGCCTATGCAAATTTTGACCAATCATGCATGTCATTCTCGTCAGCCATTGCCACGCTTCCTGGTTATGAATAACCCATTTCTCACTGCAACTTTTCAAGTTGTCATTAGCTTGAATTTAGATTTATTTCATAACTTCTCACTTCTTTAAAGTTTAAACATCAGCTACCCATATAATATCAATGGTCCACCTTTGGGCTAAAATTAGCAATTGTGTGGAACTTGTACTACTGATTGTGGACGTACTTGACTAGAAAATTTCTTCCAGCCCCTTAACTTTTTCTTCTTCTTGTTTTAACCAATCTCATGCTTAAGAAAATAAAAATGAAAAGACATCCCCAAGTAAGATATGCATGTTTTCTTTGTACTTAACTCCTTCCTTTCTGGATATATCTAGTTTATATAAATATCATGCAAAATCTGTAGCTCGATTATAGGATGTGCACATACTATGAGGTTGTCTTTCTTCCACATATAATTGATTCAATTTTGAGTTGGTTTTTCTAGACGTAGTAATGAGTTAAAACTCTCTTGATGCAGGTGGTGTTTGACCATGATGGTGAGATGGATATGTCAGTGAATGTCTACATTGTGTATCTAATGTTCCTTTTAATCCTATAACATTTTATTCTTGCTCTGATGTATATAATCTTATTTGGATTATTGGTCTTATGCATTTCTTTTACTCACTGCAATATTTATCTACCATGCAATCTCTTATTGCCCTTTTGTAAATGCCAATATCCTGCTGCTGTTTTGGACTGGTTTAGGACTAATCCTGATTTTTAGACCAGATTGACTGGCATCCTGGAGTGGAATCAACATAATCGAGAAAACTTGGCATTTCCATCAATATGTACTCAAGTACAACATTTAATGCACATGTGTGATTGCATGTTGAGATACTTATCAAGATATAAATTAAAAAGATGCAGGTCCATCAATCGTAAAACCTCTTAGTTTCCTTTTTATCTCCAAAATCATGCAACCTTATGGTCCTTATCCAAATCTCTCAGCGTGTGTGCTTACAGTTGAAAGTAGCACAGTAACAAATAGGCTACTCTAGCCAATTTCTTCATTATGTGAGAATTTTAGAGCTGACCATAATAATCAGTCAGAAGTTGGGGAGTGGTTTAGGGAAACATGAGTTTGTGATTCTAAAAGTAAGTAGCATCAGGACAAGAATGTGGTGTACATCACCTCAATTCCATTTATTAAAATTCTATTTATGCAAAGCGTATTCTTTAGAAGTTATCTATGCATCAGGGAACACCCTAATCATCATCTTTATATTTATTATTTATCTTTTGAGTTTGATGAAGATACTTAACTAGGCCACAAGTGTTATCTGGTTAGTTGGGTCCTGGTGTTAAGTTAAAATTTGTTGGCCGTCTGACTATCAGTGGATGTTTGTGGCAAACTATTATTGAGGCTTCCCTTGTAAAGTACATTAAGAATACAAAATGATCATCCCTCTTAGGATCATAAATTGTTTGACGACCAGCTTGTCTTAATTATAGAAATTTGCAAATGAAATGGAATTCTTAAAGCAAGTGACATATAAGTGCCCAAACTTTTTTTTTCAGGGGTTCCATTTGGTCATACTACTTCCATGCTATCCAAAGAATGTTACATGGCAAAAGGTAAGATATGCCCTTGAAAAGTAGAACATGTACTGCAACAGATGGTTGGAGGTCTACGTGTGGTGCTTAACAGTCTATTTCTGATATATGTATAATGTTCTTCTGATGCGAGTTGTGCACACCTGGGCTTATTCTTTTTGCTGGTAGTACAATGTAATGCATATGGGAGAAAAATGATTGTACGTTTAAAAATTGTCATCTTATGATAATTAATTCATGATTTTGTGCTAATCAGGATGAAAATACAAGTTGATATTTCACTAGGTTAGAAAAAATATATTTTTCTTCTTACCTTATGGATTCAAACACAAAAATTAGAAAGTAGGCACAGAATTATGGAAACTTTTGTTCCGATATATCGTAGTTTAAACAGCCGATCTAGATTTAGTTCAGAGATCTGTTCTCTTACTAACCACAATGTTGAAACTAGTGACTACAAATATGTGATAGCCATTTAGTTTTCCCATGTTTTTCTGCAATTTCATACAAGTTATTGTTTGTTTACAGCCTATCCTACTTCTTGCTTAATTTTTGAATGCTCTATTCTGATGTCGAGGGACATGGTGAGCCGTATAATTTTGATCAATCTTTTAGCATTTTAATTTCCTTCTAACAATCTTCATGCATCCTTAGGGTCGACCTTCCGTCACATGTTGTACCCGTCTTATAAGAGCAATCGCATTCCAACACCAGATACTGTTGTTCAGGGTTTGCAGTATTTGAAAGCATCCATTAAGGCAATGTCAATTAAAGTAATTGAGGTAAATTCTAGGTTTTACAACTTTAAAAAATACCTCTTGGTATAGTATCTATTTAATTGTTGATGCAGGTTCCAGGTGTTGAAGCTGATGATGTAGTTGGAACTTTGGCAATCAATAGTGTTTCTGCCGGTTACAAGGTCATTCTCTTAAGTCAAATAATCCCTTACATCCCTTGCTTGAGCACTAGTATGAACATTTTCCGCATGAACTTAAACATTATCCATTATTATGATGATCTAGATGTTCATGGTTTGATCCTGAGGCTTGAGGCACTATGAAATTTTGTGTTCCTTAGATGAACAAGTATTGCATGGTTCTCCAGATTGGGATTTGTTTTAGTTTGGGGGTTACCTTGAATTGCTTTACCGAACTTTTAGACATGAATTTTAGACCAAAAGATTGGCTAAGTTGACAAGGTTATTTCAGCTTGATTCATGAAATAAGAAGCTTAGGCAAGCATTGCCCAGTAAAGAAGAGAGAAGAACTAAGATTATTGGCGTGAGGATGGATTTAGGAATAGGCATTAATGGCATCATTTTGTTGCTTTTGGCGACTCATGGAGGTTTTAGTAAGCTAGTGATCTTGTATTTTTAGTTATGGTTAGTGTATTGAAAGACAGCCGCGGATGACAGGCAGTCACCCCATCGCCTAGCGCCTAGGTGAAAGGTGGACGCCAAGACAGTCTAGCATTTTTAATATATAAAAAATTAAAAATATTATACACAATATATAATGTATAACCTTGTTGATGATATACTGCACCAAAACATATTAACAATGATTTATAACCATTCTAAAAGTTAAAACTATGAGATGATATAATTCAGTGGTTAAATGGAACATAAAATATTAATAAAAAACATAACTACATCTTAAAATAAAGGGAATTTTACAAATCACACCCTACATTTTATCTATTTTGTGATTCACACTCCATCTTTTAGGTTTTTATAATCCGATCCCTACTTTTTCTTTCTTATTTAATAGCCTCCGTTAATTTAAACAGTACCAACAAAGAAATATTCAGTTATAATATATGAAATAATATATAAATATTTAGATTACTCATGCCTTCTTTAGAGAAGGAAAAGAGAGGAGGAAAAATAGTGGTGAGGACATTTTAGTAATTTGATCGATATCAGTTAATTAAAATAACGTCAGGGTGTTAAACGAGAATTTGGCTACAAAATCGTTAAAGACGGGGTGTAAAAATGTAGGGCGTGATTTATAAATACCTTAAAAAAACTCATATGTCACACTCCATTAAGGCATTTATCCAGCACTCACGTGTCCATTACTTTACACAAGAAAACATCACTCCACTCAAGAGAAGGGAAGAACACTCTCATCTTAGAACATCCATTCAGTGAAGAGTTGTGGAGAAGGCGTTTGCTCAACATAGTGTTTGCTCCACTAAAGAGAAGGGAATCTAGGTCGCCGTGTTTGCTCCACGCCGCCACACGAGGCCAACCTTCACGGTATTCACGCTGCCGCATGGCCACGGCCTCCACGTTCGACCTCCATTCTAGTTGCTCGAGAGAGGAGGATCTGGAGAGGCCTTCACTGTCGTCAGCCGTGGAAGGGAGAGCCAGAAAGGAAGAAAAAAGAGGGGTTTAGGGTTTACTAGTCAAGAGATCGGGCGACGGGGCAAGAAAGGATTGAAAGAGAAGATGAGTTTTTTTTTTATAAGCAACTTACCCATACACAATTTCGACCCGACCTGCTTTCATTAATTTTAAGATTTGGTGAGCCGGACCGCCAGCCCACCAAATCGGCCCACTAGGCACTTTTAAGTGCCTAGGCAGTTTGCAAAGACAGGTGAACGCCTTTCATCAGCGCCAATTGAGATGACGGGGCGGTCGGTGTGCCGCCCCGCTATGGCGGCCGCCAAAAATGCCATTCAAAACACTTGTTGTAGTAAAATAAAATCAACAATTGATAGTGATGGAAGATATCTTTTTAAAAAACTTAAGTATAGTTTTAAAAGCCAAACATTTTAATAATCAACTAGTTGAGAGTGATCACTTCACTTCGACCACATATGGTAAATTAAAATCAACCAGTTGACAGTGATGGAAGATCTCTTTTTAAAAGCCTAGAAGTACATTTTTGTGATTTTGCCTCTATAGCTTATTCTTGCCTTGTATATGTGCATGCATATATGTGTTGGCTGGATGGACATGTGCTCTACATTTTCTTGTTTCGTCAGATCTAGTGTTGCTTTTTTATCCAAGGTTTCATTGTATTGCCTTAACAGGTACGAGTTGTCTCCCCAGATAAAGATTTCTTTCAAATCTTGTCGCCTTCATTACGTTTGTTGAGAATTGCTCCACGTGGATCTGGGTTAGTAGCATTTCCATTTATATTAGGCAATTTTTGTTCATTGATTATCAACTACGTTTTGTATACTTAATTACCTGTACCTTTCAAATCACGCTTCCAATTAAAAGTGATAATTTTGGTCTTGACCACCACTGCTTTAGTGTTGTCAGTGTTAGGAACTTTGGTTGATTTGGGTTCTAGTCCAAGCGATTTCCAGTATTTAACTCAGCTTCATTATGTTCTTCATTATTGTTTCATCCTAGGCTTATGCAGGGATTCTGGAGCAAGGTTCATAATACCCACTGTACTGAACCTCGCTAGACATTTCCATAATTCTATAGTAAATTTGAAATGCTCTTTCTTTATATATGCAACTTCCCTATTTACACTACTGAGAATAACATGATATGCTATTATAAGAGCATCTCGTTAAATGGTTACTCCTCCCTCAGGTTAAACAGTTACTTGACGTAAAGTTCAGAAAAGAAATTCTTGTACTAATTTTTTTTTATCAATTCCACCATGTAATTGTCAACTGTTACTCTTTTCCTCTGTGTTTGCAAGTCAGTAAATGCCAATACTATTGATTAATTTGGAATGTAGGATGACTTCATTTGGATTGGAAGACTTTGCCAAGAGATATGGAGCACTAAAACCCTCTCAATTTGTTGATGTCGTTGCACTTGCTGGTGACAAATCTGACAATATTCCAGGCACTATTTCTTTATTACTCTGGGAACTTGTTGATTGATTTCATATACACAATATCGATTTATTTTTTTCTTTCATTGATTCTATTAAATTTTCATTGTAAGAATGATGCTTGGGAGGAAAATTTAAAATTTAGGTAAAGTAGAAACTAAAATGTTGTATGGGAAAGAAAAGCTATCCTTTCATTGTTAAGACTCGTGTACTTAAGTAGAAACTATAGCAGAATTTATCCTCTGTTTTGCCATATAGATATCTGATATCTAGATTTCCTTGTTTATTACTTCAAGTTCATTGTCGAAACTTTCCCTAATTATATATAGGATTGGAGCTCTGTCTGATAGTCAAGTCTGTGCTTATCTATGTAGTCAAATTTCCATGTGTAGTTTTACTAAGCACCTTTTCTGTTGTGCAGGAGTTGAAGGCATTGGCGATGTTATAGCCATAAAACTGATTACTAAGTTTGGTATGTTTACCTTTTTCAGCTTTCTACTCTAGGAAACTAATAAAAAATATATAATTTGATATGATACAGTACTCGCCTTTAAGAGAATAGCTGTGTTGAAAGCTGCTAAGAGTTGCCCAGGTCTTTGATATCTGGTAGAAATCGTGCATCAAAATTTATTATTTACATCAATTATATTGCTTCAGACACTGGATCATGCAAACCCATATGTAGATATTCCATGTACGTGGAGTAAGTCTTATTAGAAAGTTGGGGAATTGGGCGCTGTATGGGCCAAAATTATCAGTTGTCAGCAGACATCCTTTCAGATTCAAAGTTAAAATGTGTTAGGCGACTTAAGATATATAGGGTCACTTTATAACAAATTTAAAGGGAGTAATTCGTTGTTTCTACAAATAAATGAAAATGAGTGACGAAAAATGAATACTAATGAAATTGCTTTCACATTATACTTACTGTTAGGATCCTTGGAGAATCTTCTGCAGTCTGTAGATCAAGTTGAAGAGGAAAGAATTAAACAGGTGCTATCAATTGTTAAATATTATACTTCTCTTGTTTTGTTTTTCTTTGTCTTCCTTTTAGCATACGTGTGGTGATTATTATCTTCAAAACTGTTTCATTGCAGGCTCTGATGTCAAATGCTGATCTAGCTCTCCTCTGCAAGGACTTGGTAGCCCACTAGACCTTTTTCGGAAAAAAAAAAATTGGTTACATTTATCGTCACCAATGAAACCTTTCTTTCGTACCAAGTCAACTTGTTGGACAATTACTTCTGTTTCTTATTTTGATCTCCCTTTTTTTAACTATGGTCATTTCTCTTATTATGGTATGTTTTATTTTGACAGGCAACATTGCGTTCTGATCTTCCATCTTATATGGTTCCTTTTAAAACATCTGACCTTGTGTTTCAGAAGCCACAGGCATGTTTTTCCAAATTGTTGCCGAGTTTATGTTTCCTTTTGTTTCCTCTTCTTACAATGTTATATGACGGCAACTTGGTTCAGGATTCTGGGGAAAAGTTCATCACCCTCCTGAGAGCTCTTGGAGCATATGCAGAAGGATTCTCTGCAGATCCCATTATAAGAAGAGCCTCTTATCTTTGGAACAAGCTTAACACATGACGGTTTAGGAATCCTCCTTGAAGGATTCATTTACTGCCATGCAAAATAATCAAGAGGAAATCATCGTTAACATCCAGAGGAGGACGGAAGCATTCAGCTGTTTTAAGCGACTTGAAAACACAGGCGTCGACAACATACCAATTGTTTCCAATTCAACATCAAGAAGATTTAAATGAAAATATCAATTCAATACCAAGGAGCCCAGGGTTGATATGCCATCTAATATTACTTTTGAATGTGATCTTATATGTTTTGTATAAATTGATGGGAGGAATTAATATGCACATTGACACAATATACGATCATAACAACAGGGTAGGGGTGCAAAGGTACGTCCGTAGATGCCTCGTCATCCTTTGTTTCTTTCTTCAAGTTGGCTTATTCCTTCCTGCTCGCCGACTGAAGCTCCGTCATTGGCTATAGACCACAATATATAGACGCGTTCCACAGTATTATACTTAATGCGACGCACAAGACCCACGTGTAAGCGTTTTCCCGCCAGGATCCGACGGCGCTTGGTAAATAGCAATTGGTGGGCTGCTCGATTTGACGGCCATCACCGGTGCCGGGCACGGCGGCATTCGTCGCGCACCACCCCGTCGGCGTCGCCACCGTATTTGGCTTCGTTGCGCTCGTATTCCCCTGCAAATAAGAAAAGGAGGAACCAAAAAAACTCATATGTCATATCCGTTTGATCATTACAATTCAACTGCTACAGAATGCATTGAGATTCGAGCTGAATGATGTAATGTAAGCAGACCTGGGTCGGCGCCGGAGACAGGGTCGTGCCATTGCCAGTGCCAGCCACCTTAGACAAGCCCGCATCGTAGTTGGGAGTCAGATCCGTATGATAAAGCCCAAACGATCTCTCCGACGTGGGCCCGGGCTTGAGGTCCTCATCGTAGAGCGCGAACAGGTACGTGTCCACCGACTTCCCCGGGACACGTGGCGTCCCGGCCATCGACCTCAGGTGGGCCACCAGGTTCCCGACGTAGGCCCTGGCGTTGTCCACGGTGGCCCCCGCCTCGTCCGGATCCCCCTTGTAGGGCCACCCCGTCTCCGCCACCACGATGTCCACGCCAGGGAACCCCCTCGCATCCAGCGCCGCGCGGATGGCATCGAGCTGGGCGTCGAACATGTTGGTGTAGGTGAGCCCGGACCCCGAGTCGACCCGGTTGGGGTTGGGCTGGAAGAGGCAGAAGGCTAGGGTCTCGGGTCGGGGATCGCTGGAGTAGGCGAACCACGGGTAGGGGTTCACCATGAAAGGGGATCCGGTTCGCTGGAGGAAGGCGAGGAGGGGGTCCAGGGAGGCGGCCAGGTCGGGGTGGAAGGCGCCAGAGGAAGGGGGATCGGATTGGGAGAGGACCGCCATGGAGTGGACGGTCGAGATCTTGATGGACGGGGCGGTGGAGGATAGGGCCGAGAGGAGGTTCTCCATGGCGGGGACGAGGGAGGAGATCAGGGAGGGATCGCCGGAGGAGATAACCTCGTTGCCGACGGAGATGGAGGATATATACGAGATGGAGGAGGAGAGGTTGGAGGAGATCCAGCTGGAGGCGGCAGATGGGGAGGAGGCGAGGGAGGGGATGTCGGAGTTGGCGACGCCGACGAGGAGGGAGATGCCGGTGCCGGAGAGGGCGGTGATGATGGCGGGGTCAGTGCCATAGAGGCGGAGCTTCGAGATGGTGGTGGAGGAGAGGAGGCTGGCGGTGGCGGACGGAGGTGGGAGGTTGTCGGCGAACTCACCGTAGTTTATGCCGATGAAGGGCTGCGGCACTGCCGAGTCAACTCAGTGAGTTAGAAATAGTTGGTGGATGTTAATCTTACTCTCGTTATCGCCTTCCTCTCTTTTTACTAGCTGCTACTATTAAGTTTTTACCAATAACGACCCCAAAAAAGAAAAAGTAAAGAAGATTAAAATTCCGCTTAAAAGATTTAAAGCGTCAGATCAGAACAGATGGAATTGCGTAATTGTGTGGGTATTAGTTGGGCAGTTTCGTGCTTACTTAGCTAGTGGTACTCGGCTTTATTCCTTTCTTTGTCTTGGTGATGCAGCGATGGTGACTAGGAAACAGGAGAAAAACTAAATTTTTTCTTTCTTTCTTTCTTGATTTATAAATTCGAGTTTTTTTCATAGAGAAAATTGCAGGTGAAACGATTTTTTGATGAAGCCCTTCTCTTCTTCTTTTTTTTTTTTTTTTTTTTTTTTTTTTTTGTAGAAAGGAAGAGCCATAGAATCAATCATTCACTGGCGAAACTGAAACCGAGAAAGAATTTAATCCCAAAAGGCAAGAAATCCATCGAATTGAAGACATCACTAGGCTTTTGTTGGTAATTAGCTGACAAGTAACAAAAGAGAGAAGGAGATGGAAGCTGACCTGCAAAGTAGAAGGCATGAAAGAGTCCCAAGATCACCAGAAGATACCTCTTTCCCGTCATTGTAGAGGGAGGGAGGGAGGGAGCAATTGGACCGCTGCAATAAGCGGCTACGGGGTGAGGACTGGGGAGTCGGTGTGGTGCATCCAAAGAGTAGAAGGCAATTGGAGAGAGAACAAAAGGAAGTCGAAGTCGTCTTCGTTGTTGTACATGGGTAGAGTCGCCGCACTTGGTCTCCACGTCACAAAAAGGAGTAGGCCAGACTGGCTTGCTTCCGAAAAGAGCACTCGAACAAAGCTTGGCGTCACCTCCTCGGGCATTTATATACATATATATATATATATATATATATATGAACGATATACGTATAAATGAGTGAAAGAAATAATTGTGTTGCTTCAATTGAAAATGTGGCATGTCGAGCAGCAGTTACTCTTTTCTTTGTTTTGATCGATTTCCTCAATTATTCCCTTCACCGGTTGCGAACGGGATTAATTGGTGCTCTTTAATTCCACAGCTTAAGACGGTTCATGGTTGACTTGAACCAGTTTACTTATTTGGCAATACTAATGCAACCTAACTGGATGACCCTCTCACCAATCGCAGCCACTTTAACATATCAACTTGTCACAGGGGTTAGTATGCCGTGGCTCAAGTGGAGTAGAAAATTAATCAAATCACATCGTATAGGGTGGACAAAATCTTCCGCCTAAGGGACCCTCTAATAATTCCCGACATCGATGGCTCAATTATTTCGCACAGATTGATAACCACAGACAAAATACTAGAATTTAAAAGAGGTTTAGTTTTAAAACGACTTAATACTTTCCAACCACTATCAGACCGGTCAGGCAGCCACCACCTCATCGCCTACTGCAGCTATTATACAAATTCCGAACCAGAACAAGGCGTGTCCCTTGGGCATCCTTCTCGTCTCTCTCACGAGGAAAGAGAAATAAAGCAACAGGGGATGGGAAACTCTCACTGCCACTGGGAATACATTTATGAAATGAAAGCTTGGGTAGACCAATCGGAAAACACAGGAGGGGGTGGTGGTGGGACATATGATTTTCTTATCTGTGGTCGTGATTCAACGCGAACTTTTTGGCTATCAAGATCCATTGCGTCTAGAAGAGGCAACGGTGTTCTGGTACTTTGGAAACCAATAGGCTTACGCTTAAGAAGTATGGCGCCTTACTACGTATACCTCCACCTCAGACCAATATAATTTTCACATTCCTCCGAGAACAGAAAATTAAATTATTTCAGGTGCTGGAGGCAAATGTAAACCTCTCAGACCAAAAAGACGAAGAATTAAGCCTACCACAATTAGCAAGTCGGTATCACTAATCAAAAAGTTTACCTGCAAACAGTTTGATGCTTTAATGTCTCCAAGAAGACAGCATTTTCTTGAAAGCTAGAGCTGCAAGGGTTTGAAAGGATATTTGCAGGTACATGTACCACGTTGATTATCAAAGAGTCTCTTCCTGCTCATCAAATCAACTGGCCAAAAAATAATAATGAATAGTGATCTGCAGTAAACTTGGGATGGCTTATGGTATAAAATATGCATAGAAGACTACAGATAGCAACTAGAAAAGAATTCTTGAAAGCACATGAATTGGCTTTACAATGACAAGGTAAAAGATGATCTTCAATCAAGCACAGCAAGGCTGTGTATAGACGGCACACACGCGCACATGAAAAAGAAGATTTATAAACAATAATTGTGTATCGGTCAGCACTAAGGAGCCTTCTGTGTACATAAGGAATAAAAAATGGAAAATTCAATATTTTCCATCACCGAACAAGATCACACACTTAAGAATAGTAACATAATCAAGGGAAAATTAATTCAAGACACCAAGACAAAACAATCACCAATCTGTCTACTCTCTCTCTCTCTCTCTCTCTCTCTCTCTCTGTGTGTGCCATGAATTGATACTAAGAGACACATATAGGGGGGAAATTGGTAACAAGGGTTTACCCGCCAGAATGAGATACTGGAGTGGTCGTGAACTGGCCATCATTAAAAATGTGGACGTATTGCTGTGGCAGTGCATGTTCCACCTGAAACAGTTGACAGGGAAATTTGGATTAACTCTAATTTTTTTACTTTAATGAGGTCAAAAGCACAAGCATTAAGACAATTTGTATGGTGAAAAAGAGTAATGGGACAGTATGTATGGAAGAGTTAACAAATAACTCCTAATCACCCCCTTTGTCTTTGCGCAAAATCCCCCCCCAAAAAATAGAGATCTTTGACCGGCATTAAGATTGAACCAAGACTTTTCCATATCTTATAGAGGCAGAAAATTATTAAAGAAATATAAACATACGACTCTAGGATGAGCTGCCGAGTTCAAAAGGTCAACCACATTTTAGTCAAGTAGCCACCAACCTAGTGTCATTCCTCAAATAACTGACATAATAGACATTATATGAAAGAAACAACATGACCATATTAACAGAAGTCACTGTCAGCACAAATGCACTTACAGATGAAGTAGTAAATAGAATGCTTTCAACTTACCGATAAAAAAGAAAGCCACTCATTATCAACAATTTTAAAACAAAAAACAGATTAGCCAAAAATAACAAATGGGAACTTTCTGAATGCAAAGAAATGAACTTCAGAAATGAAAGGAGATAAAAAGATATAGGCCAATTACTCTGATTTAAGGCCCTACATATTAAAAATACTGGAAGAACACCTAAATGTTATATTGCATTTCAAGAGAAACCATCAAGATTTGCAGTAGATTAGCATGTATTCCATTAAACTTATCTAACTGTAAGAAAATGAATTCTTTAAGAGAGGACTTACCCAGTCTCCCTCAGGACCATTACTAGGAGTCAGTACATTAATTTCACTAGATTTAGCTGTGGTTATAGAGGCTTGCAGTGAGTCTTTGCTTAAATATAATTGACAGCCTGATGTATTGTCTACTGATATTGTTGGTGCGGAACCCTGCAAACATATGTTATTGATCAAAAGTTTACTAAACAACATAACAGAGTATATGAAGTTCCAAGTACCTAGACATCATAACATTAGCAACATGCTGAAAAGTTTAAATTGACAATGGCAGATACATATTCAACTGAACTCTAGCTAAATCACGCATGCGTATCTACTTCATAATTTCCAACTAATTCTAAAGACCACTTAGTGCAGAGCAGGCAAATATTATCATATGTTAAATAAGAGCAATTAAGAATCAGAAGAAAGACAGACTATAGTGTACATTTTCTTTTCCTGTTCTGCATTGTTACATCTTATGCAATAATATAATAACTAATAAACTCCAAGAAAGGTCTATATATTGTAGAATAAAATAGTGAGTAATAATAAGTATATTGCTCAAACTTTCCCTCTTTTAGCCAAAGTTATCTCTATACCCTAATCATAATAGCAATAAAAAAAAGTTACCACATACATTATTTTCAACCCTCACATGCATGTCAATTAAACAGACACAAAGTCCTCGAAGCACAGTATCAAATCTCTAACTTCAGAGCTATGATTACCGCAACACAGGCACGAGGATATTCAATGCAGACTCCAACAAATAATACTGTTCTGGTTGGTTATTCTAAATTTGTGGTGGTAGAAGATGATATCCAAAAGAGGTCACTAGAGCAAGAATCAGCAGAATTTTAAGAAACATCACACCCTTGAGACTAGTCATCTCACAAGCTAAAATGATACAAGTTTCCAAATTAGACCTTTTAATTCCACGGTAAGGGTTAACAATGAAAGAATGAGCAGTGCATTCCTACGTTGATCGTTAACCTGCTTCTAATATAGCAGCATGCTTCTTATAATCCTACACTACTTGGAATAGCTCCTTTCACATATACAGGTTGCAACAGTCAAAAGAGCTTTCAGGTACCTGACATTGCACCTCAACACCATTGCAGTTCACAATCTCACAAGCTGCAACAACATCCTGAGTCATGGGAATGAGTAACAAGAATTATTGAAACATATCGTGGTCAGATGTAGTACATGTGTATGATTGCAAGAATCATTGTTAGTATGCATACTTCTACATACCGTAAATACAATTCCCATTTTGGTGCATTTATCAACAGTAATGTTGTTCACTTTCTCTGCATAAAACAAACCATGAATCAAAATCCCTGTATGTATCTAGAAAAGAAAATTGGCAAATAAAATTTCCAAATTGCTATACTTACAGAAGAAGAGGAGCAAGTATGGTTTTATAAATGCAATAGTTTAAATTACCTTTTACTTGCAAAACAGAATCCTTGCACCCATATACATATACTGATTGCTTTGAATCACACTCATCGATGACCAGGTTCTTTTTACCAATTTGATTTTCAACAGACCACCTGCCAAAAGATTATGCGAATGAGAAAAGGTACAAAGTATTCTACTGAGATATGCAAAGTATTAATTAGAGAATGAAAGAAAGACTGCAAATTATGGAGAGCCAATTTACAAACATAAATGTAAATGGTCTCACCTGCGGCCCATCTGAAGCTCCACTTTAGGAGGTCCAGCTTTAGAAAAGAAACTGGCACTGGAAGCCTTTTCAATAGTACCAACCATACCAGTTCTGTCAGAACGATTCTTAGTCTTCATGTCATCAGTTACCTTCTTCAAACCTGTGAAGAAGAATTTCAGACTTCACTTATCTACTATCACGTTTTTCTTTTCAAGGACATGTATGTACCTGCAGTAACAGGCTTGCCAGAGCTGATCTCTTGAAAGACAGCAGACATTCCTGCTTTAGGGCGAGAAGATGGTGCCTCCGAGCTGAAAAGAGATGTTGAAGGAGGAGGCGGAGGAGCAGGGGCCTTTGCCGGGAGAGCTTTAGGTGTGGAAGAAGCGGATGTTGATGCAGAAAGAGTTGCACTTCCAACAGAACCCCAAACAGGACCCAAAGGATAAAAACCCTTGACATAGTCCCGCAAACCAGGCAGATAGAGCTCTTTCAGGGCTTTGGCCCACTCTGCATGGTCTGGATCCTTATTCTTATATTCTACAAGAATCTGAATTGAAAGGTTGATGTTACACAAGATATGAACTAACGAAAAATGAATGAAGAAAAGGACCTGGGAAAATGCCTGCATATTTCTCAAGTTAAAAACATAGTTGTTCACTGGTTTACGTCAGTGGTGCTATAATGGACAACTCCAAACCGCGACATTACTCTGTCCTTAACTTTCATAGCTAAAAAAAGGAAAGCAATCAGGGAATAGAACAATATAAAAACTGATTTTATGAACGAAAAAAACCACATAACAAGAAGTTGTAAAAAAGTTTCCAACAAGAAGTGATTATTGCAAGACCTAAAATTGAATTCCCTAAATTCTCAAAAGGTGTTTAAGTAGCATGTGATGCCTTTGACATGGAGTATGGAGGAGTTGTTAGTCAGGATGTCCACTTGATTGATCAATTGCCTATTTCGACATGAAGTTGAAGGCCAAACAAATGCACTGGAATTAGAACCATTCTCTAGCTCAGTTATCATTTTGTTGGAATCACTACTTACTATAGGAGTTCATATCTGTATTGTGATATGCTTATTTAGGAAAACTAATTGCAGCCTTACCATGTGCTGTATAATATATAGTTACTCTCGAACTACTCTTTTGTATTGCAAGCAATATATTTCCACGGAACAAATAATTGGAGATATTGATAAATACGCACTTTTACTCATTATTTGCGACAATTCACTCTCTTACGTCCTAGCAGATAATTTTTAACTCTGTAATATTAAACAAGCACGTACCTTGTTGTTGTAGAATTCAGCCATCTGCCAACTTTCTTCAACATGTCCAATTGGAAGGCTCATGCCTTAACAAAAAGAGACAAGAGGTTTCTATTGAAAGGAAATTCTTCTGTACCAACTGAATTCCCAAAGCTAAGGAGTACACGAACGTAAGAAATTTAAGAATACACTAACCACAATCTTTTCCTGTGTAAGCAATCCAAGCCAATGCAGTGAGACTGTCAGCAGCTGCCTTCAAATGATTAAAATAATCAGGTCGCCTTCCTTCTGTCAGTGCATTTGCTTTGAGAATAACGCCATTCAGTGGCTTCAAAAACTCTTGTAAACCAGCAAGATCAGGTTTCTGCAGCATCAATTGAAAGACTTATTCAAACTCCTATTTAGATGGCAAGATAGAAGAACAAAAGCAATGGTGGACTGAATGATATAAAAGTGTCGTAACTTCAACGGACCAATAATAGTTCCATCCCAACGAATGACAATAAATGAGTGCAAAAAATAAAAATATATTTTTTTAAACATTGGCGGAGACGGTACACACACACACACACACACACACACACACACACACACACATATATATATGAAAAGTTCAACAATAGTGCCAAGTTCGAAGATAACAGATAACAAATAGAAGTCCTACTATCAGGAATAATGAATAAATTCAAATTTTCAAAAGATCTAGGAACGCAGGCCCGGACGATTTGATCCTTGTTTCTATTCTAAATGCATCTTCATCCAAAAAAACAGAAAAGAAACTAATGCATCCAATCAAACTCAATGTAGCATGTAGACAGGATCTAACAAAGAGATATCTAGCAAATCATCAGAACTTATTATTGAGTTCTAAGAGAATATGGCGTAATTACAGATCCATGTACGAAATGCTATAAAAAAAATCACATGCGTCCAACCTGTGATTGCTTAGCCTTGACGAGGAGATCCTTCTCCACCGCGAAGGCTTCCTCCAAAATCTCCGTCGCCTCGAGAACCTTCCCGCCGATCTTCCCCGCGGCGGCAGAAACCCGGCCAATAAACCTCTCCGCCAGCTCGTCGAACGCTGAGATCGCCGGATCCACGGGCAGTGCCTCGCCAGGGACGTCCCTAGCCGCGATCGACGGCTGGGATCCAGCGGCGACCGCCTTCTCGAGGCGCGCCACTGCCGCCTCGAGCCTCTCCACAAGCTCCTTCTCCATCTAGCCTAGGGTTTCGAGAAATGGCTCTCTCTCTCTCTCTCTCTCTCTCTCTCTCTCTCTCTCTCTCTCTCTCTCTCTCTCTCTCTTTCTTGAGAGATCGCGCGGTAGAGATGGCTTCTTCCCCTCGCGTTTCGCCGCTTCTTGTGGATTGGTCGAGCTTGGTGTTGGTTTCGGCTTCGATCACTGCTACGCTCTTCTTTTTCTCGATCCTTTTTAGGCGCGGGTTTGGTTGTGGGGTCGATTGTTGCCGAAAGCCGAAAGCCGAAAGCCGAAAGCCGAAACCATTTCCTCTTATTTTTACACACCTTATCCACTGCTCTTTTTTCTTGACTTTAGTACATTTTCTAGATCATTAAATTAAAGTACATTTTTCATACGAGTATAATGACTATTTTAATTATGCCGCCAATTTTTTCAGCTGGTCTAATTCATATGTAAACTTAAATATAAAAATTCACGTTCGATCTAGCTCCATAAAATTGTTGGACTAAACGGCAATTTTTTAAATATTAATTTAATAATTATTATGCATAAATTATTTTTGGATTCATTGACTCCATTAAGATATATACGTTGTGTTAGAACATTTTTTTATTTAGTAATTAATTATTTGTTCAATTCAACAATTTTTTCGATGACAAAAACCTATATAAATTCGTATTTAAATTTTAAAATTTATTAAGTGCATAAAAAAAAGGTTTTGGGGGCGGATTTTGGTCAAAATCTATTTTCTATACTTTTAGTTCTATATATTGCTGGCATTAAAAAATATTTTTAAGATATTATATGCTATCTTTCTCCTTAAGAAAATATCATATTTAGATATAAAAGAGAGGCCCAGCCATTGCAATGTCAAGCACATGGTCATCGCTCACCAACGTCATCTCCTTGTGTCGTGTTTATATGATAGATTAATTAGTTCATTTCCGTAGTATGGATAGTCTTTCATTTGTTTGAAGCCTAATGATAATATTATTGGATCTTATCAAAGTATGGATATTGTCATCTTTATGCCCTGTAAACTATCATACGTTCTCTTTCGATGCTTATTAAGAATTATAGCAAAAAAAAATATATGAAGTGTTAATGATCCGAATCCGATAGGAAAACTCCATTGTTTTGGATGAAGGTTAAGCTCAAGAAAACCCTCTTAATCTAGATGCCCGGATATCGGGTTTCGGGCTTCAAGCCCGGCCCGAATGAAACCGGGCTTGGCCCGGTACGGCCCAATTGAAACCCTTATTATAGCCCAATATCCATGAATAAAGCTCAATTCCCCTTTCAACAAAGTCTTAAATACTTATTTCCTCCATATTTCTCTCGTTCCAAGATTTGAATCAAGGAGTTAGCCATAAACTTTGATTCATTAGATTGGTCTCTAGTCACGTCCAAATATGAAAAACATGCATCTCTTCTGTGTCCATTCTATCAAATGAATCACAAAAAATAAGTGGGGAAAAAAAAAGTAGCATCTCCAAAATCAAGATTGAGATTGATGTGACCATCACCTAAACTACTCCTTTCTTATCTCATAATTGTGTCCTTGAACTCAATTCATAGTTAGGTTTAGTGGCCAAGTGCTCCTTCTAAGAGAGCTATATATTCATAGAAGCTAGAAATGTTTACCTTGCAATATATTATAATGACAACATGCCTCTCTGAATTGCTCAATTAAGTTTCATTTCATCTTTAGTGCTTAAGAAAGCACCTTTCAAGTGGGAAAAGATGAACAACAAAAGGCCATTCCTTATGATAAATGCCCGGTATCTTGCCCTATCTTAGTTGTCAAGCTTTGCAAAATAGTGTCTGATAAGATTGCACCCAATGGTTGTCTTGAGTTCGAGATCACATCTCAACATTTTCCCCCACCTTTAATTGATGATATTGGTTTAATAATCATAGCTTCTCGGCCCATTTCATCTCATCCTCTTTATTTTCAGTCTAATGCCTGCTGAGATCCAGAAAGTCCAATGTGGTAAAAAGAAAAAAGAAAAGCAAAGTTAATGGAGTCTTTTGGTTTGCCTCTTTTTGTTGTTGTTGTCATGACTAGTTTTGTTCATCCATGATGGCGACCCTTCATCCTTCTGGTGGTGGTGAACTTGTTAATGCCATTAGAATAAAACGGAGGAAGCTAGCTAAATCTTGTGCTTTGTCTAGTTAGGAATGCCTGGAAAAGGATCCTACGCTGAAACTAATCCTTCACCATCTGTGAGTAATTAAAAGAACCCTTAGTACGTGGTGGATTGATCACAAAGGTTTGCGTGTGGGTTGCGAGAAAAGGGCATCCCAGTGCACAAAGCTTTGAATCGGGTGCTATGATTCTTTTTGACACAAATAAGATTGAAAATTTGAAGGGAATATATACAAACAAAATCAAGTCAAAAAGAAGGTATGTATCATTCAAAGTTATGATTGTAAACTCCCATCTCTCCACTGCTCCAAGGCCCACATTACTTATTCAAGAATTCATCCTTGTAGCCATAAGCAACGATTTGAGGAGCCCATGTAGGAAATTTTTCATTAAAGTTTCTTCACTTTCTCACGCATGACACTGTGAGCTCTCTCTTTCTCTCTCTCAGATAGCACGAGTGCCATGATTGAGATCGGGGGGTGTGTGTGGAAGAAGTTGAAAAAAAAAAAAAAAAAGTTTACCAGGACGTAGAATAGAAAAGCCAAGTGCCAAAGATCCAACACCCAACTAGTCTCTTTTGTGAAACGAGGCTCCCTGCAATGATAGCCACAAGAACGAAATGGGCCCCAATTCTTTACATATATATAACTCCAGCTTGGGACTTCCGTTATGGTCTTTGTTGCACGTTGTATAGTTTTGTAGGTCAAGATCAACCAACAAGGTCTAAGGCATCGGGGGCCACGACCACGACCACGGCCACGGCCATGGACATGGACATGATCAGCTTTAAGGCATGCATGGAAAACATGCATGTAATTAGGATTAGATATGTTCATGTCTACATCTTTAAAACGAACAAAATAAATAATATTTCGTGCGATTATAAGCCGAAACCACAGCTACGTATATATTCTGATCAGTTGGATACGCTCGTAGAAAGCGTTCAAAATTCCCTTCAAGCTTATCTATTTCCCTGTCTCCCTAGCTGTCGATAACCTTTTCTATCCATATATCGTTATCCAGAGGAGTGGAAATATATAAGACAAGATCTCCCCATACCCGTGCAATTAAGCCCTCCTTAAAAGAAGACAACATTGAGAAAAGGAAACGCCTTTGACTCGACCAGCGATAAGCCTGTGATAAGATGAGTCCAAATTTTGTATACGTGATCTATCTCTATCAATAAGATCATACTATTCCTCTTGGGGGCCAACTGACACTGTTCACACTCCACACTATACCACCAGGCTACACATCAATCTCACATCCGTTCATCTAGTAGTTGGGATGGCCATATCATGCATTCCACAAGTAACTTGTCATTATACGAATAATTTTATTATATATTTAGAAGAAGGAGATGTAGAAGTATTTATGAAGAGTTACTAGGAGTGTATGTAGACTGTCGATATGGTTGAGTTGACCTGATCGTGTTGGTTGGTATACCCCCACTCATGTCAAATGATATGATAGTTTTGGTATCCATTAAATACATGACTTAGTTTGATATGATAATGTCATTCTATATTTAGTTTTAGAGTAGTTGGCTTGGCACCCATACCACAAGTCAAAGACTCAACTTTTATAGAAGATTCGAGAGAAGTGACGACTCTGTTTTATTTTATTTTTTTTCTTAAAAGAAAACTCATTTATTTTACAGTATTATCATAAAAAAATTAAAAGGGAATAAAGAAAATAAAAAGGAAAAGAAAGAAAGTTATTATTTTTAAAAAAAAATAAAAGAAAAACTCAAGGGCTCCCACGCCTGTTTAATGAGACTGCAACTAACTCGGATGCACGTGTGCCCACGTCCGAGCCTCCAACTCCGCTCCACGAGGGGGCAATCATTGGACTCGAAACGTGTCGAATTCTGAGTGGCTCCCCTGCACGGCTCCTTGGTGGCATCCGGATGGCACGTCTTTCATATCTTAATACTAAACCTAACGAAAAATTAACTCGCCAACCTCTTCGGGAACCCAAGAATGTAACCTCTTACTAATGGCGAGCAATCTGGACAGGTGTGGTTTTGGGGTTTAGTTTTGTCGGTGTGGGTACGGATTAGGGTGATGCAGGAGGTCGGCAAAGATTTGGTTTGGTGGATAAAGGAGAGCACCAATCATGAGCACACGCGTGGATTAGGTGCAAAGCTGGACGGCAGGTTGCAATGAATGACGTGGAAAAGTACCTGTTGCTGTATCCTATTATGTGGCCTTTTAAAGTTTGACTCACAAATGGTTGGATACTATGCGCTGTATCGATGCTAACTGTATAAAGGAATGTGTCAACTAATTGTATACAAAATATCAGATTTTAGCCCAGCAGTGAGTTGATGCTAACTTGTCATTAATATTTCCATACCTAAAATAAATAAATAAATAAATAATGGCGGCTTTGATTCTAAATAGTTTGGTTTTGGGTCCAGCTCAATTTACTCGTATTAGGGTGGTGTGTCATTTTAAACGGGAGATTGATGATGAGATTTTGAGGGCTGATCCTTAAAGTTCTAAACATGGATCAAAACATCCTTGGGGTTACCGTTACTCAGCGTTTGATCATTCTTAGACTAAGGAAGCTAGTTTGCAATCCTAATAATCTCAATCAGCTTAATCACTGTAAAACAGTAAAGTGCAAGAGAGAGGGGAAAAGAAGATGAATCATTAGCTGGTATTAAACAGAACAAATAGAGGGAAAAAGGTTAATGAAAGATAAGCTACAAAAGAAAAAGAAATTGAAAAGAGACGTTGAGAAAAACAAAGGGCCGTCATCCCGGCTCCCGAGCTCTTGGGCCACCCACTCCCTCTTCGCTCCTGCGGGTCCCACCCGCGCCGCACCAGTTTCAAAGCACTCACTCCCCTCTCTTAATATGCCTTTCTTTTCTTTCTTTTTTATCTTTTGGCCCTTTCGCCTTTGCAGTTTGCAACCCAATTAGCTCCCGTCGCAATTAAACTACAACCACTAATATATATATAAAAAAAAAGAGAGAGACATTGAGACTTTCCAGCCAATTCCATATTAAGTAGAGTTTTTTTTTCCCCCCCTTCTTAGTCTTCTTCTTCTCAACTACTTGTCTCTGAAAAGAAAAAGAAAAATAATAAATAAAAAAAATAAAAGGAAAGAAAGAAAAAGAAGAAGAAGCGAAGCGAGTCCTTTAAATCTAAACCCAACCCACCTCAGCTTTTGCTCAATTGCTATCATCCTCCTTCTCCTCCTCCAATTAGATTCTATCTACTTGGCTCCCATGATCTCCATACTGAGGGAGCTCCTCTTCTTCCTCCCTCCTGCTCTCCTAGCTCTCCTCTTCTACTCCAACATCATTCGATGGAGTGGTAGATCAAAGAAGCCCAACCTCCCTCCCGGCGCCATAGGCTGGCCTTTCATCGGTGAAACCTTCGCCTATCTCAAGTCCTATCCCGCCACCTCCATCGGCCAATTCATGGACCTTCATATCTCAAGGTACCCCAATTCTTCACATGGAAAGCTAGCTAGTGTTGGATTGAATTCTGTCTCATCCTTTTTAGTCCTCCTCCTCCTCAGGTACGGGAAGATCTATCGATCGAATCTCTTCGGCGAGCGGACGATAGTGTCGGCGGACGCGGGGTTGAATCGATTCGTACTACAAAACGAGGGGAGGCTATTCGAGTGTAGCTATCCGAAGAGCATTGGAGGGATACTTGGGAAATGGTCGATGTTAGTTTTAGTAGGAGAGATGCATAGAGAGATGAGGACCATATCGCTCAACTTCATGAGCAATGTTAGACTTAGGACTCTTCTCCTCCCCGAAGTCGAACGCCACACCCTCCTCGTCCTCGCCTCCTGGCCCGAGAATTCGCCCTTCTCCGCCCAAGAGGAAGCCAAGAAGGTATACCCTCTCTCTCTCTCTCTCTCTCTCTCTCTCTCTCTCTCTCTCTCTCTCTCAGTAGTATATTCTTGCTCATTAATTTTATAAGCATATCTATATATATATATATCTGTGATCGATGCAGTTTACATTCAATTTGATGGCGAAGAATATAATTAGTATGGATCCGGGAGAGGCCGAGACGGAGAAGTTGAGAAGAGAGTACATAACCTTCATGAAAGGAGTGGTTTCTGCTCCTCTAAATTTTCCAGGAACTCCATATTGGAAAGCTCTAAAGGTATCAAATATTCTATGCTCTAGCTCAGGAGGAACTCCATATTGTAGCACTTGTGTGAACTTTTTTTATTGGGACAGTTGTCACGGTTGTAGAATAAAATCGACCAAATCTTTGCATGTTGTTGAGTTATATCTTATGTTCGGGTACAAACTTACATAACATATACTTAATCCCCGACTCTTCGTAGAACACTTTCTTTTTCTCTTTCATCTTTTTACTCAGATGACCAGTTTATATGTTTATCGTGCGTGTGATCACATAAAATGTTGGCACTTTTACTGCCACGAGGTCGCATTCAATGATTCATTGCTCTCGCCTGCCTTTCATTTTAAGGGCTCAGATTTATTTAATAAAATCAAAAGATAGATGACCCACCTCATAATTATACATGATGGCCAAGGGATTCCTCATTGATCACCAAGCTTTACTCCTTGAGCATCAGCATATCAATGGGCTAGCTTTTATGTGTGGCTGCCATCGTAGTAACTTTAGTAACATAAATTTATCAAAATAATTATAGATCACTTTTAATGACCAGTCGCGATCTACTATTCTCGCGGTGATCGAACGGAAAATGGAAGAGCGGAACAAGAAGACAAGCAATGGACGAGAAATAATAGAGGAAGATGATCTCCTTGGATGGGCCTTAAAACAATCTAATCTTTCGAAAGAGCAAATTCTTGATCTTTTACTCAGTCTGCTGTTTGCCGGACATGAGACCTCATCGATCGCTTTAGCTCTAGCTATCTTCTTCCTCGAAGCATGCCCGAAAGCCATGCAAGAATTGCGGGTAAAACTTTATTTCTTAGATAGCATCCTTCACATTCGTAAATTTAGATGTGAATATTATTTCTTAATAAATATATCTTATTTCCTTTTGCTTAGGAGGAGCACTATGAAATTGCTGCGAAGAAGAAGCAAAGAGGAGAGTGCCGATTGAGCTGGGAAGACTATAAGCAAATGGAGTTCACCCAATGTGTAAGCTCCCTGATGTTGTTGTTGTTGTTGTTTAAGAAACAAAAGTTAAAAGTTGCAGGTGTTACAACATTAAAAAATAAGGGGAGAGAGAGAGAGAGAGAGAGAGAGAGAGAGATTAAACCCATCATTCTCTATCAATAATTAGTTATTACTGACTTCACACAGTATCAGAAATTGCATATGAATCTATAACCTTCCAAATATTGTAGCCGTGTCTTAGTGGTCAAAATGAAAATATTAAAATTTGGCGGATCTATATGCAAGATTTAGCTGTACCATCTTAAATCAAATCCATAATTTTTTTATTAGTTCTAAGTAATTAATTTATGTAATTTTCTCCTCTGAAGGTGATTAACGAGACACTGCGGCTGGGGAACGTAGTGAGGTTCTTGCACAGGAAAGCTATTCGAGATGTGCGGTACAAAGGTCGGTAAATGTCCACCTCTTAATACATAATATTCACCAAGAGCAGAGGGTGGATTATTTGTTAATATAGCTGACGGAGATGATGTTTATGTTTACCTTTTGGCACTCTTTAAGGATATGACATCCCGTGTGGTTGGAAAATTCTCCCAGTTCTGGCAGCAGTTCATCTGGATTCGTCCTTGTTCCAAGATCCTCATCAGTTTAATCCATGGAGATGGAAGGTTAGAACGCTACGCCTACACCCATCTTCTTTCTATACATTTGACTAATTTTCTATTTAATTTATTATAGTTTATTGTAGATAAAACTTTGTATGATATTTTACTAAGTTAATTCTCTATGCGGCTAAACGAAGCAAATTTTTTAACTGCTACTACTACTACTACTCTGTTGCCACACCACCTACTACTACTCCTTGTCCATTCGATCCATCTAATGTTGATAATTATTGCATACGACGTTAAGACTTCGGTCATGGCGTTAATTGGCTTTGTCGTAGTAGAATAACTCGTGATTCTTTCCAACATTCTTCTTCGCAGTGCATGCAACTAAAAAATTTATTACTTTTTTGGGGGTTTAAGTCCTCGTCACAACATGTCATAATCCACATAGCATAGCACGTTTATTATTTTAATTGAGATTTTATCCTTTCTTCTCTATTTTACACATCCACTAGAGAATATGAAAATTATAGACTAAACTACAATCCAAAGCTATAGAAGTATAGAGATAGGCACACATATTAGATTCCAAAAAGGTTTCTATGTAATGACAGCTCCATAAGGACTAAAGAACAAATGAACACACAACCTAAGATAGGCTGGAGAATTTATTTTCCTTAGTTTCCGATCTAATCTGTTATATTAGAGGCATCCAGATTCCAAACGTATGAGCCACGCAACGAACAACCCATTAAATTGGGCCAATCAAGAGTTGTCACGTGAATACCAAGAAGTTCGACTTGAGAATGACTAGTTCTGCACACGTGTAACTTGGCTATGTCGAGTAATAAATATAAATTTGGCTCTAGCCTTACAAAAAAGATTTCAAATTTTAACCTGATTAAATTACTTGATGATCATATCAAGAGAGATCTCCCCTCCCTAGGTAGTCAAAGGTCAAAAGGTAAATTTAGACTATTGTTACTTTTCCTAAGTAGGACACCTGGAAGGACTAAAGGCGTATGTGGATTGAATAATTGGAGAACAACATCCTTGTTCCTTTGCACTAGTGCATCTTATCATTTATTTGTTCTACGAGGGTACTTTTGGGATGCCAAGGATTAATTAATAATTAATTAAGTGTATTCCTTTTTCATTCTTGGTAAGAAATAAATAAATAAATAAATATATATATATATATATATATATATAGCTATGGGGATGTCCATGGCCATGGACATCATTAGGCGTTGTCGCATGGCCCACCCCATCTTATGTGGGGTGGCATATCGCGAGATACACTCCATCTGCCCATCTTATGTACGGGGATGGCCATGTTTGATTTGTACGAAATATCGGTGGCACGTTACTATTTTCTTGTAAGAAAAAGAAAAGAAAAGAAAAATTAGCACGCCATGTCTTTCAATAGCATATAAACATGACATGATCTGATAATATGTCTCCAGTGAAATGAGATGATATAATGTCGTAAAGTATTTATAAAATATAATTTATCTTTTATTTAATTATTTATTTATTATTTTTGTTGCAGAGTTGCTCATGTTGCGTGGCAACAAGCAACAACAACTTCATGCCATATGGAGGAGGCCCTCGTCTATGTGCAGGGTCTGAGCTAGCCAAGCTCGAGATTGCCATTTTCCTGCACCACCTTGTGCTAAAATTCCGATGGGAGCTGGCTGAGCCTGATCAAGCTTTTGCATTCCCATTTCTCGACTTCAAAAAAGGTTTACCAATAAAGGTCTTTAAGAATATCACATGACATCAATTATTAGCAAAGATTGGAGATAGAATGGTGAGATCGTAGTAGGCATCCATCGACACAAGCCAAAGTCGCAAATTGGCCATTTGGGTTGTATAGACTCGCCATTGGAGGTCATCATGGCCTCGATGAGGGAGTGGAGGGTAAGAAGATGAGGATGTATATATAGGATCACTTCAATTCTAGTTCTGTTCTCAGTTCTCCCTTCCCCTACGTTATAGATAGTTCCTTGTCTTAGTTTTTAATTAATATTCTAGTCGCCAAGATATCGGCCATTCTTATCCTCCGTAAGAAAGGTAATTAGGATAGGTGATTAAATGTGCCTTCTCTGTATTATTGTTTATATTGTATAATCTCATGATGTTCTGAAGTTGGATGGATTATAAAGAATACTAGTCTTATCTTGAGGTTTACTTATAATATATATCTCACTGTCTCAAAGTAATTGGGCCAAGACTGGGCCTTGTTTGGATTTCGATAATTTGGGCCACCGAGATATCATAATGTGAAAAGGAATTGCTCAAAGAGAGTAACCAGAATTGACATTAACCAGATGCACCAAACCAAATTTACGTGTGTGTGGATATAAAGCAACTTAAAAGAAGCTTAAAAGGAAAAGAAAAGAAAAAAAAAAAGGACTAAAAACCTATCTTTTGGTTCAAGATGGAAAGAGATTTTTTTTCTTCTTCTTTCTTCCCCGCAGTACCTTTCTTGCCCAACGTAGCTGAGCACATCCATGTGAATACGACTCCGGGAGAAAGATTGTACACTTCAATTGGAGAAATAAGGGAGATATATATATATATATATATAATAAAAAGATTGGGCTTTATATGTGGGGGCCCACATAAGCAACGAGGCAAATGCTGGGCCGTCAACTTCACTGCAAGCGAGTGGCCACGCGGCGACGTCGTACCCCACCTCCCTGTATAATAATGCAGCGCTACACGACGACATCTTTGCGATTATGAGAAGTCTACACTTCCGCACCTAATAATAGAAACGAATACCTTCCTCACGCTATAAAGGTGCTACTAAGTTAAATCATTATATTAATACTTTAAAAAAATAATAATAAGCTGCTGCGTTATTTCCAAACTCGGCTTCGCTGATTGCTGCAATAATACTTGTGGGTACGTCCGGACGTCTTGTTTCGTCTAACTCTCATTTAACTCAAAATTATAATAATTATTATTATCCAGCAAGTAATTTTATATAAAACACCCTGTGATTAGGAAGTGAGGAGTGGACTTGGGGTTGGCGTCAGTAGCAAGCTATCCCTTGTGGCTTTGGTTATCTACGGGAAATGGGAGAAGCACTCGGCTTGTGACTTGTGAGCCGTCGCTCTTGGGTGGGGCCCCGGCATCCCCATCACACCTGATCACGTCCATATTGGTGGTCCTAATCGCTATCATGCGGCCAGGAATTAGAGGGCCCAGGTGCCGTCCAAAAAAGAGCAGCTACTTGCTGGTTAGATGGCAACCTGAGGAGCCCACTTGCATGCTCCAATGACGTAGCACGTAACCTAACAGTCGAACTGTTGGGCTTGGGGAATCGGGGCCCACTCCACTACACTTGCACGAACCGGTCGCATAGAAGTTCCTACGCGTCGTAGCTAATCCACCGTCTGAGACATTTTTAAGGGTTGATATTGGGACGTACATTTGAGTGCCGACGAGTTTGCGAATCTGGCTTCCTCCCAGTGGAGCGAGTAATCCTCTCGCTGGGCTGCGCTTTTTGACTACCGCAACTGAAAAGAGCAGGAGGAGAGGTGAGGTGAGGTGGGCTTCGTTATTAATTTCCACTCCTTGTGATGTTGATGATTGAACTCGATGGGTGGATGGAAAAATATCGGAGATAATAAGGGAGGGAGGGATTGAACTGGAAAAGTGGAGACTACTACATTTTGGGCACCGCCGCTTCGATCGGGGGTTACGTCGCAGTTAGGGCCTACGACCCCAACCGGGTACTGTTACTATGCGGCCTGGTTGGATGGAAACAATGTTGGCTGTTCGAGGGGGTGGAATAGATTAGTGAGGGCGAAGGGGGGAAGGGGGAAGGGGGAAGGGGGAACGGGAAGGGGCCGGTAAACCACGTGTCGAGTTGAATAGCTGGACGTGGTCCTTACACGCGGACCAAGGAGAGGCAAGAGTGGAGTGACACGTCACGATGGGCGCACGACCCCATGCTGGGGGGAGGAAGCAGTGAAGCCCTGTAATCTGTGAAACTAAAGCTAATGAATGACATAAGAGAGAGAGAGAGAGAGAGAGAGAGAGAGAGAGAGAGAGAGGGGGGACAAGAGTGCAAATTTTCTATAATAGGCTGTCTGTCTTCAACTCTTCTCTCTTCTCTATCAATCTCTCCTCATCTATCTCTTTCATGGGCTCTATCTCTTTCGTGGGTTCGAACTCCACCTAGCCAATTTTAATTTATTTCGTAATTTTCTGCGATGCTTTCCTATTGGTTTTCTACCTTGGTTGGTGTGCTTCGCGTGGACCCCACCTTTTCCAAGTTCCCTTCTTCTTGTTTTTTTTTTTTCTTCCATTTATCTCTTTTTACTTGTTCCGCACCGTCCCTTTTTTTTTAAAAACGATAGCTACTACCACATCGACCCCCCAACACTCATCCCGTAGTACTCTCTCTACTCTCGCCTTTGCTTCTCTCCTTCCTACTCCCCAATTCCAGCCTCTCATTTGGCTCTCGAATGCTTAGAAGAAGAGAGGTGGTGATCGAGAAGGAGAGAGGTGAGTTGTTGTAATGGCTTACATGTGCGCGGATAGCGGAAATCTAATGGCCATCGCCCAACAAGTAATCCAGCAAAAACAGCAGCAGCAGCAACAGCAGCAGCAGCAGCAACAACAGCAGCAACTGCAACTGCAACACCAACACCACCACCAAATCCCCTCCTTAAACCCCTTCTCCTCAAACCCATCGCCATGGCCGCCTCACGACAACGCCTACTTCGACCATCACTTCCCCTTTTCCGATCCCTTTGCCATGGAAGCCTCTCTCCCCTTCCCCCCTCTTCTCGCTCACCTTGACCATGCTCCCTTCCGCCTCTCCGACTTCGGGTCCTCCTCCGCTTCCGCATCCGCCTCCGCAGCGGCCGTCGCTGTGGGGGAAGAGTTCGACTCCGACGAGTGGATGGAGAGTCTCATCGGCGAGTCCCCTGCCGAGAGCTCGGACCTGATGAGCGACGCGTGGCAGGGAGGCTCGGCTGCGGGCGTCGATCTCCCTCCTTTCTTCTCCGATGCGTTCGAGATCAACCGCCTCATCTTCTCCGACGCGGCCAAGATCGCACCGCCCGCAGCAGTCCGATCGCCGAGTCCGCCGCCTCTGCCGCCGCTCGAGGTATTCTCCTTCGATCCACCGCCGGCTCCGCCTTCCCAGCCGAAGAAGGATACTGGATCCATCCCGCAAGACCGGGATCCGAAGTCTACATCACCACCGCTACTCAAATCTCTCCTCGAATGCGCTAGGATCGCTGAATCAGAACCGGATCGTGCCGCCAGATCACTCGCCAAAATAAAAGAATCCACCTCCGAACTCGGCGATCCGACTGAGCGAGTCGCCTTCTACTTCGCCGAGGCACTGTCCCGCCGAATCGCCTCCTCCTTCTCGCCGCCGCCTCCGGCGTCGACGTCATACGATTCCTCGCCGGAGGAGTTCACACTTTGTTACAAGATCCTAAACGACGCTTGCCCTTACTCCAAGTTCGCCCACCTGACCGCGAATCAGGCGATCCTCGAAGCCACCGAGTCGGCGACTCGGATCCACATCGTCGACTTCGGGATCGTTCAAGGGATCCAATGGGCGGCGCTTCTCCAAGCTCTCGCCACCCGGTCAGCCGGAAAACCTACCCAGATCCGCATCTCCGGCATCCCCTCGCCGCTGCTCGGAGCCTCTCCCGCAGCATCCCTCGCCGCCACGGGCGCCCGCCTCCGAGATTTCGCGGCGCTCCTCGACCTCGACTTCGAGTTCGTTCCCATCCTAACCCCAATCCATGGCCTATCGCAGTCGACCTTCCGAATTGACCCGGACGAGTCCGTAGCCGTCAACTTCATGGTCCAGCTGTACCACCTCCTCGGCGACTCGCCCGAGGCAGTCCACCGAGTTCTCCGAATCGCCCAATCCCTCCATCCCCGAGTTGTGACTCTAGGAGAGTACGAGGTTAACCTTAATCGGGTCGGATTCGTAGACCGATTCGCTAAAGCTCTCGCCTACTACGCACCCGTGTTCGACTCCCTTGAACCGGCCATGAGTCGCGACTCCGCGCAGCGGGTCCGGGTGGAGCGGTTCGTCTTCGGCCATCGGATCCAAAGTGCTCTGGGCCCGGGAGAAGGACCGGATCGTACGGACAGGATGGGGGATAGAGATGAATGGAGGGCTCTGATGGAAGGGTGCGGCCTCCAGCCCGTGCCGCTCAGCAACTACGCGGTGAGCCAAGCGAAGCTTCTGCTGTGGAACTACGACTACAGTGCAAAGTACACACTGGTGGAGTCGGATCCGGGTTTCCTCTCCCTCGCTTGGGAGGGCCGTCCACTCCTCACCGTGTCCTCGTGGCGCTGAAATCGCTGCGGTACCATATCAATGTAGAGGTCTGACATGACAACATTCAAGCCATAGGCACTTTTAGAGAGAGGAATGTTTTAAAAATCTTTCTTCCCGAAATCTCCATATTACGTGTAAATTATACAGTCAAGTCTTCAGGTGGGTGACATTATGGGAAAAGGTTGTTTTCTTGCGTTAATGCAATATTTGTTTAGTTTAAGTGCTTCCTGGTTCCTCCCTCCTCTTTCAAGTCCACCACTTGCTTTTATGAGTTTGTGAATCATGGGTTTCCCTACCAGCCGATAGTTTGTACTCTGTAGGGCGGAATAAAGGAACGGAGTTTAGGTGGAAAGTAGGGAAATGGAAGGTAGCAAAAAGATATACTTCTATAGTTCAAGTTGAATTGCCTAAGGACATAAAATATAAATGAAATAAGGATGGGCCATTTTTGACCCTGGCCAAGGTCTGGATTCTAATTATTATAACAGGCTCAAGCAGGCCAATCAAACTTAAAGGCCTGTGATTAATTGGCACGTTAGCAGATTAGCGGAGGCCCATGAACCTTCAAATCGAGAGCCCAAAACCATAATTAGAATTTTTTTTTTGATGGAAAAAACCATAATTAGAATTGAGGTGAACTGTCATGATTCGAACGCGTTAAGAAGGCGTAGATCGCCTGTATGACCCCCTCTTTACTCTTTAAACAGGTGGATACGTGGCTTCTGTCTCTCTCTCATGAATAATTCATATCAAGAATACAAGAGCGCCAAGTATTACCACTGCAACGAATTCCTACATACTAGGAGCAGACGATCCTTCAACTCCCATGTGACGCAAGCAATGACGCAATTCAGTTTTGGCGACAGTCGAATAAAACGGTGGGCCATTTCCACGAGGGAACTGACCACAACTACCTCCGCTTCAAAGTGTCAATTAGTCTTTTAAACGTGGATACATCTTGGCCGTTGATTTCATCTGCTTCCTTAATAAATGGAGCCTTCTCTCCGGCTTTCTCCCCGCCGCATGGATTTTTTATTTGCGCCATTTCTTCTCTCTTTACGCCAAGTTGGTTTTTAATTTTTTTTTTCTCTACTTATGCTGGATATCTTTTTATTCTTTCAGATCTACTAATCCATCTTTATTTGGTGATTTTTTTTGTATTATTTCATCCGAACTGTGATATTTGTTGAATCTTATATCTATATTTCGTCGGCTTTTTTGGTTTTTCATTCCGAATCATTTCAGAGATCGAAAGCCAGATTGATTTGCTCGAGCTATTTCTTGATCGTTTATTGCCATACAGTTCCTTGTGTTCTTGTTCGGTGATTGTCTTGCAGTGTGGCGCGAAACAAAATCTATCATCTAAGCATCACGGCGGATCGTTTCAATAACCGGATATTTTGATGTTGATCGAGCGGGATGTTAGATCTATGTGGGTACGACGGAGTATATCACATGTTGATTCTTTTATATGTTGTTATTGGAAATAAATCGATGTATCTGCGAGATAGGCAGACGCGATTGAGGGAAGGTATGATTAGGGATCTGAGATCTGGAGTTTTATTGTTCTAATCGGCCTTTGCCATGTTGGGTGCGCTCGCATGGCAGGTCAAGAAGACCTAATAAAATTTCTCTTTCTGGTGTTCTCTTGGGGGAGATCGCACGGGGGTAAATCTTTTCTTCCCCCGGGTTCTCCCTCTTTTTTTAGTGTTTTTCTTCTTTTTGGCTGTGAATAGGGTAAGAACGTGGGATCTAACTGCTACCATCCAACCTTCTACTCTGGGAAGAAATGAATCCTTTCTACATGTACAATTATAACGTTGACTGCCAAGTCAATTTATCTCCATTACCCGGCGTCGAAGAACGTATTCAATGGACTGCACATTTCGAAGTACGCCTCTTTACAATCTTTTGTATCGACTATTCTCCGCTAATTTTTCTGCCAGTAAACTGTTGCATAAGAGTTTTATCTCCACCGGATCATTTTTCTTCATTATTTTCTTTCTTCCCGCAAAGGCTAAATCTTTATTCGTTTCACATAATAATACTAATTTGATCATCCTGTTTAGATGTTAATCTCTCCGTTATTATGCTATGTTTGGTGATAAAAGTATAGTATATTTGTTTGTTAGTGTATAAGCTTTTTTTACATCACTCTTGTATAAGTTTAGTAGTTTATTGATATATTCATATAAATCATCCTTTCGCCAGTTGGGGTTGGATTTCAGTTTATGGACATTCATCACCCATAACTGCTGGGAGAGTCGGAGTTGGTGATGGTTATGTAATTTCGTTGACTAGTGTATAGTTTGTTAACCACATTTATCATTTTTCTTGATTTATTTCTAGTGAATTATCCTGCTATAATATTTGCCCTACTTATTCGCTTTAAAATTTGGATATGTTGATGACTTAGAGCAATTTTATCTTAATTTGAGAGGCATCGTGACGATGTAAATTTTTTTTGTTTGTGTTGGTTAATCCACACTAGATGCTAAACCAAATGATTCTATTCCATCTAATCTTGAAATCAGACGACATATTAAACCGAATTCACAGTAACAAGTTTTACCTCTAGTGTGATGTTTGTAGTATAGCTATATTTTACAAGCGTGATTATGAATTAATAGTTCATTTATTACTATGAGCTGTTGGTATGATCTGTTTTCGATGATTCACAATTAGATTGAAAATTGTAAGCAATCTGAGATTGGATATTAATATGGTGTGCTTCTGTTTGGTGAGGATCAATGTGCGAGAACTTCGTTGTCATTTCTGATATACAATATCCATGAATCGACTCTCACACTAGCTTTAACAATTTTGTTTTGACAATGATCTGCGGTAGCTCTAAACTGATAGTCTGGGAGAAGTTTCGTTGTAATGCACTGTTAGTTTTCTAGACGAAGATCAAAAGCCGAATAGGATAGGCGCATTTTTTTAAAGCTAAAGTTTCGTACGAGATAAGAAAGTGTAATAAGAGAAAAGAATACCAAAATTTCCTTGAAATCAGATTTTGCTAATGGATCTTTAAGCTCAAAATGGTAGAGCGCTCGGGAATTTGTGGCTTTTACTTTTTGCTCCAATCTCCTGGGAGGATGGTGGTTCGAATCCACCGGGATCCTTTAATTTTCAAACTATCGATAATTTTGAAATTCGTTCTGCGTGTATTTAAAATAAATCTATGCGAAATTGCACATTTCTCATGAGTAGGTTGGAAGGAGTAAAGAGCATTCGTCCATTAGTACCTTGAACGCGAACAAACTGACAAAGGCAAAGCTAAAAACGTGGGGAGATTTGCTAGAAATTCTTTCTTGCGTTAGGAAAGCAAATGGAGGGGATCGAGAGTAGTATTCTTGCATTTGTGAGGTATCCTCAGCATCCTTCATTATAATTGGAACAATGTCTCTTCCGCAAAATTGGCTTATTTTTTTGGTGAGAGATTCTTACCGTCCGAATAATTATAACTGAACGTCGTCTACTTTTCTCCAAAAACAAACAAAAAATATTAGAGATATTTAGGCTTGTTTAGTTCCTATATACAGTTTTTAAGAATAACTATATCATATCTTAAATGTAAATATGATACAACTATAATTTTACTCATATTTTATTATTTTAATGATAAAATATAATTATTATTTTGAAGAAGTTTGTGTAAATTTTGTATTTGATTATTAACTGTAAGTAAATTAATTATACTAAAATTTTTGCTTAGAAAAGATAGTATATTAATTGTACTAAAATTTTTATTTAGAAAATATGTATAATTTTATCTTACTTTATATAAGACTTAATTAAAATATTAATATGAGTATTTGCTCATAAATAAGTATCTCTTGTACTAGTCAAAAGTCACCTTAGAATATAAGATAACTAATTGATTCAAATATTTTCTTTTAAATTCTAATGTCTCATGAGCGGAAATATATGGAGTACTGTTTACAGGAAAAATATCTAACACTTGTTTCCCTCACTCTTTTATCTTCTCCGAATTCGGTGGATGCTACGTGTGAGATGCTTCGAGTACATACGGAGGTCCACGCCCTACGTGTCTTCCGGCGAGCTTTGCATCACTATCACACGTGGATCTCTCGCGAAGCTTCACTGCTACTCCCATGGAGGGGCTTATTTATATCGACACCAACGTCCTTTGGGCTTTAATGATACTTATCGTATGATGCTCCTTAGAGCTCCTGGAATTGGATCCATTGTCCAGTTTAAACCTCGCGTCGTTAACCGATTGTGTCCGGTTTCCCGTAGAGCAAACTCCACCTTCTGCTGCGTGCCCACTCCGGGAGATCGAGAGGGGATGGAGGAAACTACTCCAGAGTACGATCCCCGTAAGGCCACCAGGTATGTGATTAATATTTTGTTTGATTTAAAGTTGGTAAATACTTATTTCATATGATGCTATAGTTTTAATCCTCGATAAAAACCTTGTGCTGGTGAAGGGATGTGATGTCCGACTCATATGGAGAGGGATATGCCACGCGTTCAGATGAAGAAGGATTCGGAGGAATTTATGGAGGGAATGATTCAATCGCAAATCCTGGGCACAGTGTCAACCATCCTGGTATGACGTTTAATTGATTCATTATTCTTGGTATTGATTTCTTTTTATGAGTTGGCTAAATTTTCTAATGGATTGTTGTTTAATGGTGTTTAAATTAAAGAGTACGATAAGTCGCAGGGAAGTGAAGTGAAAGAGAAGGAGAAAGCTAGGAATCTACAGGAAGGTGCAGCGGCGACTAAGGTACCGGCCGAGAGGGAAGCAGCGACCAACTGAAAGCTTTTAATATCATCACCGAGTTAATTTTAGGACTTGATTTGCGATGAGGAGTTGTTTGGTTCTACCATCTTTGTTTTGCTTGTGTTCGATGTAATATGCTTTCCTATATGTATTTAGGGGCACAAAGTTTGGTCGTAATAGAGACCTCGGAATGTATTCATCTCTAAGGGGAGAAAAATACGAGTTAAAAGGGATGTCTTTGTTTGATTTTTAAAATTTTAAGTTGTTTTTTTTTTTCTCTTTCGTAGGCAGCAAGCGAATCTTCTGTAAGCGTATATTAATTCTTTGATATATTATGTTTGATGCCTTCGATCAGTAATCGAACTAATAGACCCAGAAAAGAAAGATTATATGAAACAAGCAAGATTAGGACAATCTTGCAACTCAAGCAACAGTTTAAATAGTATGTATCGATGTATTACCCCAACAATTGTATGAAATCAAATAAAATACGATAATCTTGCAACTCAAGACAGCAGATATATCAGGCAGCATTTATTGATACATTTAAGATACCAAACGATTGTAAACCCAAATATCCACGAGGAACTGACCGAATTAGTGGGCTAACTGACAGATGATTAGGAGTATCTCCTATAAAGACTATTTCTTGTTTGAATAAACAAAAAATTTACACGGAAAAGAAGATATTTTCTTCTTCCTTCATCTGTAATGTACTCACTCATCTCCACATCGATGTTCTCTCGGAATCGGCAGCTCGTACATTTTCCGATAGCATTGTGAGCCGGTTCGTCATTGCAGCTAAATTGTTCGGATTTGCTTCTCGTGGCGATCGGTGTTCCTGAAAGAGTCCAAGACTCACCAGTTCAATAACCAATGGTATCCAAAATAGCTGGCTTTGAAATAAGTAAAGTTTTTTGAGAAATTACAAAATAAGCTTAGTTGATGAGAGCTGGACATCGTTTCTTTTTAGTGATATTCTGTAGGTGAGATATTACTTACTTTGATCAGAAGATTATGAAAAAGATGGAGAGAAAATATGGACAAGTCTCGAACTTAGCAAATATCAACAACACATCAAATAACACATCTACACAACAATCTAAAGGACGAAAAAAATTAGCAAACAAGGATGTACGTTTGGTACAGATCTGCCAAACTTTTTAGATTTGAGCAACTCACATAAAAGAGAATTAAAATCATGAAAATTAGTGCCGATTTATCCCAAGTATATATTATAATAGTCGAGAAACCAAAAGAAACTACAAATAAGGGTTCTAAATTTCTAGCCAAAGTACTTATAGCTTATCACGTTTAAAGAAAAAAATAGTGCTTTGTCTGTGGTAATGATATTGTGCTATAGCTAATTCTATCTTGCAACAGTTTAGCCTTGTCAGGTGCCTCCAGAAAAATCTACAGCATAGTAACTCGAAGGAAGTACATTTTTTTCAAGTAAAGCATAGAAAGCTAGTTTGATTGCTCCTCTATGGCAAATGGATGATCATATACCATATAACACATTAAGTTCCAGAAGTGCTAATAATAACGTAAGATTGCACTTTGATGGCAAGTATAAGATGTTAAATAAACATAAATAATCCAAGATGAAGTACTAATTTTTATGATGGATCATGTTTCATTGGTTCTTCTACTTATTTGTCTGGTACTAATTCAAATCAAAGTTATCGTCTCTAACTCTATCCTTTGTCGATACCCATTGTATAGAGGAGATGACTGATGATAGCATGATATGAGTTCCCACAAGTCCCAAGTTAAAATAACAAGTAGACTACTCTCATCAAACAACCCAAGTTTAACACCGTTCAAGACTCGACATTAATTCTTTCTGCGACATCTAGAAGACTATTTCTATAGTACATAAATTGCGCTCTGGCAACACTTTAGGTCTAGTAACAGGTAATCCAGGGTTGACGTTTGGCCTGTCAATATATGTTTCCTGATATTAAATATCAATTATGCATTTTACCAAATCTATGATAAGTTTAGCGGCTTTAGCCCTTATCGAGCCAATGATCTCAGCATCTAGTTGTACTGTAAAGGTTATATTCTATTATTGCCAACTTTTAAATAGAGTGAACTGATTAGTCCTATACAGATTCTTGTGATGGTCTAGGGTTATATGCTTTCCGTTGAGAGTATATGTTGAACTAGAAATTACTAAATAACTATATTAATTGAAAGATTTCGGTAGATGATCATACCATCCGGAAAGGGAACTCATCTCCCTCAAGCATGTGAACAATTTGCCCCATCTTTGGCCGCTTTTCAGAATCTGAATCTATACATCGAAGACAGACCAACAAAACTCTCTTCAGTGCCCTCGGTGAAGGTTGCTCCTTAATTAATGGATCTACTACTTCTTCCACACGCCTGCTTCCAACCATTCCTTTGAACCAGTCTACCAAGTTTACCTGCAAATAAATTAAACTACTTCGCTAAGTTTTACATACGCTTACCGTGCATTGTTAGATCTAACGACACACTAACCTCTCCAGCTGGCCTTCTGTAGTCCACTGGACTTCTGCCTGATATTATTTCCATTAAGAGAACCCCAAAACTGTATATATCACTCCCCTCATTGAGCATTCCTGTGGAGGCATATTCGGGAGCCACATACCTGTCCAAACATTCAGGGGAAGATGGAAAATACTAAAGCTTTACATATAACAGATAGAGTTTTCCCGAGAATAAACAAGACAAGAAAGGCTACTGGTGATGGGAAGAAATATTTGAGTAAAATAAGGTATAGGCATACCCGAATGTGCCCATGACACGTGTTGTTACATAGCTTGAGCCAGACCCCAAAAGCTTTGCCAGTCCAAAATCTGATACCTTAGCATTCCAGTGCTTATCCAGGAGGATGTTACTGGATTTAATATCTCGATGCACAACTTTGGGCTCTAATCCCTCATGCAAATATGCAATTCTGCGATGACAATATTTCAGAAGTAATTGAATGTTGCATATTTGGAAAAGTTAATGAAAATAGCATAATCAGAGAAGGGAAGTATCCAAAACCTAGCATACATATGCATATTTGTTTTGCCTATGCATTTAGAGCATTTTCTGTGCCAATCTTATTAAATTATCACCATTTTTCCTAAAGGAGGCTCGCTGTGATGTTAATATTTAGGACCACTGTTATACATGAAACTATTGTAATTACCAATGAAAGATGAATGCTCAGCCATTGTGAGATGGAACAATGTTGACCTAATAGAAGTTTTATAATCTTTTATCCCACGTGTGAAGATAAAATAAAGAATAGTCTAATTAGCAGTAAATAGCAGACATATATATTTTGATTATTTTCCATGAGGTTGACTTCACTCTCTTTGATCACTAATTCTATGAAACTATCTGATTTTTGTTCCTCGATTATCTTCTTTAAAATCACAAAGAAACTAACCCTTTTGCTGTTCCAACAGCAATTTTCATTCTCGTGTCCCATGTGAGTGGACTGATTCTCCCAATATCGCCATGCAACCACTGCTCCAGATTCCCATTGTCTATGTACTCGTATACGAGCATCCTGCATCGGCAGTAGGAAATCATAAAGTAGAATTACGACACTAAGTTGATAGATTTCAATTCAGACTGTATATAATCGCTCCGACATAAGATTACCTTTTAGCACCTTCTGCGCAGTAGCCAATAAGTCCTACAAGGTTCTTGTGCCTAACTTTCCCAATGGCTTCAACCTCCACCTTGAACTCCTTTTCTGCCTGACCCCTATAAACAAGGCTCTCCAACATTAACCGTTAGAGTAGAACAAAGCAATAACAACAAAGACATGCAAAATTTTCCTTATTTGTGGGACTTCAATTCTGACAACAGAAACAGGGCAACGATAGGTCCCAAATTATGATAGCATAAATTAAAAAGAGACAACATTTATTTAATTCGACAGATACTAGAAATAGAGAAAGCTAAACTCTAGAAGCCCTCTTCCAGTTTCTTTCTTTTGAGAGAAAAATTCACCTCTCTGTTCTTTCGAGCATGATATAACACTAGATCTGCTTACCTTCCTGTAGAAGTATATTGTTCATCACATTTATTATACCTAATTCTAGTTATAGCATCGCCATTACAGGAACCACATAGCTTATACTACAGCAAGGAAAAAAAGAAAGAGAGAAGAATATCTCCAGCATTGCAAGATTTGTTACCTTTTAACAGAAAAAAATTATAACTCACTTGTTATCGAGGAGGTTCTTGATGGCGATGACAGAGAGATCGGGCAAAACGCCTCGGTAGACAACCCCGTAACCGCCCTCGCCGATCACATTCCCATCACTAAAACACCCCGTCGCCTCTTCCAGCTCAGCCATCGAGTACCACCGCCCCCAACCTATGTTTCCCATCCTCTCCGCCGCTGCCGCCTCAGACGACGACGCTGCCGAAGAAGACGAAGCCCTCGATCTTCTTAACATCTCCTTTGCCGGCATCTCCTGTTCTTCGCCGTGGGATCCGAGATCGACGTCCTCTATCACCTTAGCCTCCTTCGAGGAAATCGGGATGAGGCCGGAGGAGTGCTTTACACGCGATTCTCTCCACCGGCGTCGATCGCCGGAGCAGAGGAAGAAGAGGATAACAAGGACAGCGACGGCGACGATGGCCACAGCTGAGATAGCTATCAGAGCGTAGACTTTGAGTCCAAGCACTGCCGTCTCCTCAGCGAGGAATTCCCCGGCCATTCCGCCGGCGATGGAGCGCTCTCCTTGCCCTTCTTAGTAAAAAAAAAACAAGAGTAGTGTCCGTTAGAAGAGAGAGAGAGGAGATTTTGGAATGTAGTGGGTAGCTCAAAATTTATAGAGAGAGAGAGAGAGAGTTACTCTCTTTCTCTCTCTAACGAGAGCTTTGCATTGCCGGGAAAGCGACGGTGAGTGGAATGTCTTGGCGAGCAAGCGTGGCGAACGAGGGATTCATATTATATTATTTATTCAAAATACAATTAAAATATTGGAGAGATAAAGGATGGGCTTCGGCCTTCGTTCGGCAGCGGTGGAAGAATTGGGGGCTTAAATTGAGTGGAATTTACGAGAATGCTTTCCCTTTGAGGGTGGAGCGACTAGCGAGACAAGAGTTGCTTTAAGCCTTTTCTACTTTTACTTACCCTCTATCGAGTGCTAAATTTACGAGGATGACCTTTGGCTGTATGAGTGTCGGTCACTGGGAGTTATAACAGTCACCGCCAGTGAATAAAAAATTGTACATTTGGCTGGAAAATTAGTTAAGACTTCACTTATGTTAGCTGCCAAATGCTTACTACTCGATACAGAATTAATCTCGTTCTAACAAGGATTAATCATGATATGCTCAGACAAACAAGAACCGAAAACAGCACACAATAGTCAATGATGAACCAAATGCAATAAATAAAAAGGTTACATTACCTAGATTGTGTCAAAAGCAGACACATAATTGTCACGTAAAAGTAGCTAAAAGGTTGGGACGAGACTAGCGATTGTCATTAAGATTAGTACCTTTTTTTTGTCTTCTGACTTAATTTTGGAGTCTAAGCTTAATCCTACTTTACAAGAAAGAAGAGGTAACCTCACTGAGATGGTGAGGTGACGCTTTGTCCGGCAGGGTAATTACGACATTCCGGACCAAAAAGCCCTGTAAAAATCCTCGGGGGTACTTCCGTAAAACAGGCATTACCTTTTTCCTTTATGGCAGTTTCGCCACAAACGTGAACCGCCACATGGCAGGGCTCCATTACCTCACCAGCAGTAACGTATCAGCTGTGAGCTACGGATGTACGACTTTAGCTTAGTACTCGCATACACGCGAGACACGTGGAAGCCAATAAGATGGTGGATGTTTGGTAACGAGGAGGTCGTTCGTCTCATTTATAAACAACGCCGGTGGAGTTCTTGGGTGAAGAAATGTTTTGAGTTTTTGAGTCCCCACAAGTTGGTAACGGATCGAATACACGAACTGAACATCCATATATATATAATTATTTTTTTTGGGGGGTGGGGGTTGGAAAAAGAATCTCTCTATAATTAGTAGGAGAAAGCTATAATTTACGAACAATAATGGATAATGTTGGTTGTTACATATATTTTGGTAGTACGTCCCCCTCAAAAGAGAAGGCCCCGAGAAACTCATAGTAAGCTAATCATATACCCACCAAGAGATCGATTGAAATTAGAAACTAGAACATAGAGCACGTCTGATTACGTGTCAGAATTGTTTGATCTTTATTTAGAAGCAAGCGACAAAATTAGAATGAATGAAACTTGAAGGGAAAGTGGGAAACTAATATGATAGGGAGAGAGAGAGAGTTCATCTTTGAAATGTACTGTATGAATTCTGATTAGGTACGAAGCTTGATCAAGCAATTGGCATACAATATATATATATATATATATATATATATATATATATATATATATGATGAAATCAAGCCAATTTGGTTGAGAGGTCAATACAAAAATGCTAATCCATGGCTTAAGCTAGCTTTAATTGATGGAATATCGATCCCAACTACCGAGATCAACAAGCAATCAAACAATCTTATGCTTTAAAGAATTCAATCACGAAATTAGACATACTATCCATCCAATAATGATTATGTATCTTCCTTTTTCTCTGTGTTAATTTCACCAGCCTTGGACAGGCCATCTCCTCTCTGGGTCAGGAAGCCACGAAGACCTGCTTCTATTCCTCTCCTTCTTCTTATTCCTCTTCTTCCTCTCCTCAGACGTAGCATCGACTACTTTACTCGAGAAAACGTAATTTAGCATCTTCCAAACTCCTTTAACCTTTTGCTGCTCTCTTGGGTTGGGCTCAGCAGGGTATTTGATGGACCGGGAGAGCCTCTGGTAGCTCGGAAGCACAGGGAAGGAGACAGAATCCATTAAAAGGTGAGAGCTTTTTGATCGTCCGGTGATCCGATGGAGGAGGGAGCCACTCCGGTCGAACCTGAGGCTGAGGCTTCGACTCTTCTTCTCCTCCATTGCTTCCATCAGGTGATCGACCCGTGCAAGGCTAGAGGAGAAGATGGAGAAGCGAATGGATCAATAGGGTGGGATTGAATACGAAATTGCGACGAAGCAAGCTTTTGTTTTCCGTTGACTCTTTTGGGTTGGGAACTCTCTGCAGTCTCCAGTGATAATGCCATTATATTATTTTATTCCTGTTTTGATATTGGTTTCGATCGTTTTTCGCTAGGGTTAACTGGGGAGACTCGGACTTGAAATCAAAGTTTGGTTCTTTATTTCACACTTAGTACAAAAGAAGTATAATAAGTTTTGGAAATTTGGAGAAAATGGGGAGATGAACATGACTCTTTTTATTGGACAGCTGAGCAAATTGGAAGATGTGACATTGTTTTGGGTTCACAATTTGCCAATCCTAATCAAAGCCTATTATTACACACCTAATCCTTTAGCCCCACTAGACACGATGGTACCCTTTTTTTCTCTTTCCCTCCTCGCTTCCCTGCATGCCGCCAACGCCCCAAATAACCTCCGCACGTCCTCATACGATGACCCTCCCTCCTCCACCGCCGCCTTCGCCATGGCCGCGAGCTCCTGGACCTTCCTCCTCCTCCCATGCGCCTCCTGCTCATCACCCATCACCTCCTTCACCACCGCCGCCACCTCCTTCGCCGTCACCACCTTCTCCTCCTCACCGTTTCCGCCTCTCTTCACCCTCACCCCGATGCCCAACACCTCCGTCACGAACCTCTCGTTCACGAACTGCTCGTATTGTAAAGGCCACGTGGCCATCACCTTCCCCGCCTCCACCCCCTCCATTATTGAGTTCCATCCGCAATGCGTCACGAATCCTCCTATCGCCACGTGGCTCAGCAAGGCCACCTGCGGGGCCCACCCTCTTATCACCAGGCCCTTCTCTTTTGTCCTTTCCTCAAAGCCATCAAGGGCCCAATGGGCTCCTTCTTTTATGGCCCAAATAAATGGTCGGCCTGATAACTCTAGACCTAGTGCGACTTCTCGTAACTGGATCTCCGAGAACTCGCACAGGCTACCGAAGCAGACGTACATCACGGAGCCCATCGCTCGCGAGTCCAGCCACGTCATCCACCGGACAAGCTCTCTATTGGCATGTTCCCCTCGGAATTCGTGGGAGCGCGAGACTGGGCCCACGAACCAGGCCTTGCTGGGCCCCAACCCATTGCGGTACAGAGCGGTGTAGTCCGGCTCGAGCTCGACGAAGGAGTTGACCACCGCACCAAAGCTCCTCCCCTCGGCTTCTCTCATCAAGGCGAGCATCTCGGGGAATTTGAAGATAGCCGACAACTCGAACCGAGTCAGGCTGAGCTGGTGTTTGAGGCCGTTGACTTCGAAGGGCTCGGAGTCGGAGGACACGTGATCGTGAGGGGATTGGAGCTCGATGGCGCGATGGACGCAGAGAGGGAAGGCGCCGGGACCGTGGAAGACGAGGCGGGGGATGCCGAGGTCAACGGCGTCGTCGGCGGTCCACGGGAAGATGGCGTCGGAAACTAAGCAATCGGGAAGGTGGGTTTTGAGGATCTCGCGTAGCGGGTCGCGGAGGGAGAAGACAGCCGCCATGAAGGGGCCGTGGAGGGAGGAGGGGACCGAGGAGAGGTTCTCGGCCCCGGAGAAGGAGGAGGGGAAGGGGATGAGTAGGAGACGGACCGGGGTGTTGTTATTGTTGTTGGTTTCGTTGAAGTGGTTGATGGTGGGTCGGATGAGGGGGAGGTTGCCGGGGGTGGTGATGACGGTGGGGGAGGCACCATGGCGGGAGAAGAGGATGGCCATGTCGACGATGGGGAGCATGTGGCCAGGGGTTAACATGGGGAAGAAGAAGACCCGGAGGCGATCTTGGTCGCGAGCTTGAGACATGGTCTCTGGTAATGGTGGAGTTGCTCGTTTTGGGCTACAAAAGATTAGATGTTGGGGGATTTCTTTTCTTCTTTTTTTTCTTTCTAAAATCCGCTTACGGAGGAGTGTTCAGCAATGGCTGCAACTGCTCAGAGAATCATTTTTATTTTATTCTTTTATTTGGTTAAAATATTAGATGCAGTTGATCCAAGTGATGTACATTGATGGATGTATTCAACCAGAAAAGCTCTAACCAACATTGCAAGTGAAAAAAAAAAAGCCTCTTAGAATCCGACACGATCTAATCTGAAATCCAAAGTCTGGCAACTTTAAGCAAACTAAAAGCTCAATTCATAAAAAAATCAGTGTCTATTCAATAACTATGAATGATGCATATTATTATGTTATTTTTTGCTTCAGAGATGCGGACAATAATAAATATTAATTTTCTCTCTCACATATTTACGCAATATATAAATTAGCTACGACTTATAGTAATACAAACTAGATTTGAGTAAACTAAGTATGAAATTCATAAAAATAAAAGTGCTTAATAATTAAAAAAATATAAAGTAAGTAATAAGATTATGAAACAGAAAATAAAAGTGTTACTAACTTATCCAAACTTTGAATTACATTCAATAATTACGAATTACTAGATAAAAATTGCAAAAGAATGTTGATTAATTACCAACTAAACTAATTGTTAATTAAAATAGCACAAAAAATAAAAATCTCTATAAGTGTATGTTGCACTTAGAAGTAGGAGGAACGAGGTTGTTTTTACTTTTTATTTTAATGTCATTTAGTGCGAACGCATTGACTATAATAAGAGAAACGTGAGAAGACGTAAATTAAGTGCACCGTGTTCCCTGGTATAAGTTCTTTATGGCCGTCATAAATAGACAACAGATCCAATAGAGATGGGTTTAGAAAGAAGAAAATTTGGTGGTTGAGGGATTAAATTTCTACCATACCGAAAATATCAAGACTATCGTAAATACGACCTAAAAGCTTGGACCACCCATGCACCTAGTTGTTAGATGATGTAGAGTGGTGGTGCCATAGTTGATCTATCAAATTTTAAATGAGCAAGGTTCCTTTTAAATACCAATATTTTAGTTTAAAATTTTTTTAAAACACTTACTATCAACTTCGAGTAGAGCCGGCTCGATAAGACTTGATTAAGCTTGGCTCGAAAGTGAGTTAAAACGAGCTTAATCTTTTGAGCTAAGTTTCATTATGAACCCGCTCGATCAAATAGGCTCAATAAAACTCCAAATAATTTATATAATATAAGTAATATTTTTTATATTATATTATATATTTATTATATTTTAAAATTTATTTAAATAAATTATTATATACTCTAATATTATAAAGTTTAGTTTTGAATTTTAATCGTATTCATTTTTTTTCTTCTAAATATGTGAATATTTTTATTAGTTTATATTTTTAAATTAAATTTTATTTTAAGCTTAATTTAAGCATAAATTAAGTTTGATTGAACTCTGAATTTAGTTTGAATTGATTAAAACTTTAAATCGCTTATTAATCGGCTTTTAGTTCGAGCTCGAAATTAGCTTTAATTAAAATAATCTTAATTTAAGCTTGATCACAAATCTAGACTTAAAATTATTTTTAATTCAAGCTCTCGACTCGATTACACCCGCATAATCTCACATAAATTGATTAATCTCCATTATCCAAGCTATTATTCTTAGGAAGGGATATATACCCGAAATTACAACGTTCAACATAGAGACGAGAGGTACTTTGAGTCTTTTATCATTAAGGCCGTTTGGTACTATGAATTTTAACAGATAATATATTTTGGTATTCCCTTAATTTAAATGAATGTCAAAGGAGTTATATGCGCTTTTATGAGGGGCCGTTTGAAGCGTTTTGACTTTCTTCTATCGTAGAAGCATAAAAAGGAGGTTCCTTTTTATACTGTTTTACCTTTTAAACTTTTACGCAAGTTCTGCAACGAGAGGCCAGAATCAAGTCTTTCCAAAAGAGAAGGAGAGGAGTGTCGAGGTGAAGCCCAACCTCCCTATTAATACACTGATAAACACCCATTCAAAGACTACACCTAATAATCTTAGTGTGGGTCGTCTTCTGCGACGACCACCAGGTATGGACTCTCTCTCTCCCTCTCCATTTTTTCTTTTGGGATTGATGGTAGAAAACTACTCATATTTGGCTTTTGGGTTTCCCCTCTTCTTTGTGCTCGACTCCCGTTTATATGTTAGATTTGATCTTTTGTGCTTTAGTTTCTGATGGGTTTGAAGTTTTCAATGGTTTTGTACCATTTCATCTCTAAACCGGGATGCAGAATACTGCATTTTCCTTTGGAGGTGGAACTATGTCTCTAGGAGTTATGTTGAATGTAACTGCATTAGGATTTGCTAACGTCCTATGCTTTGAACTGATTCAGATTGTAGCTAACTTTAAGCAACAGCAACTGAAATTTTAAAAATGGAGCTCTTTAAAGGTTTGAATATTTGTTGTTCTAACCTCGTCAATGTAGAGATCAAACTGGATAGCCTTATATTGTTCATTAGAAATGCTCTCTGCCATGGAATACCAATGGAAGCAATAGTTAGTTTGCACGATAGTAAAGGCCTAGTTAGTATAATAACTACCTAAATAAAAAGGAAAATCTCTTCTACGGCGTCAGAAGTTTTGGTCAGTTTGTTTAGTCTTACAAAAAACTCAGAAGTTACTTCGAAATATAAAATTTGGGATATTGATGTTAGAGATCTCTGTGTTATCTGATTGCTCCATCATTAATAGTCCGGGATGTCTTAATAGTAATCTATTTCAAATTGCAATATTAAGGCCCTTCAAGAATGGCATGCACATGCCAAAGCTAGTTGTTTTCTTACACGCTTATGCAACAATCTAAACTGGCTTGTTAGGATAAAAATGTCTAAGCCCAATTATCATCCTGCATACCGAAGAATCTGCGGCCTATGTAACTTGCTCTATTTTGATACTTTATGAAAAAATTGTGCTTCCCATAGAATATTTGGGATTTCTCCTCCTATGATCTTCTTTTGCTAACTTTTTTTTCTTTAAAGCCGCTTCGTAGAGTGGATTTGTTGTGCAGGAAGGAAGCAATTATGTTTCGTTGGAGACGTTCTTCTCTTCACAACGAGGAGGATGATGCTGTACTTGAAGCAGCAAAGGTAATTATAATGCTAATCTTCTTTACCAGAGCTCAAAATATCCTGGATTGCATGCACTCTAGTTTACTCTATTGCACTATGTGAAGTTTCATACTACTTTCGCAAATCAAGAATGTGATATTCTGGAAGCTGCAGTTACTTCATGCAAATATACTTCACATGTACCTCCAGAGAGACCAGTGCAGTGAATTTGCATTTGATTTGCTAGAACTTTAGACATTCTTCAACAGATATTACCAAATCCCAGATTTCATCATAACAGGGTAGGTTTGGTAGAATCTGCATCTGATACTGGCAGCAGTTGATAACATAATAAGGAACAGATGAAGGGGTATATCTACTATGATTGTCTGATTTATCTGCACTTGTTTATTATATAAGCAGATCGATGAACTGAGAGCTGTCATTGGGCCATTGTCGAAACGCAGTTCTCAGTACTGCACAGAAGCATGCCTGAGGAGATATTTAGAAGCTCGGAACTGGAATGTTGATAAGTCAAAGAAGATGTTGGAAGAAAGCCTCGAGTGGAGATCAACACACAAACCTGAGGAAATTCATTGGGTGAGCTCCATTTGCCAAATTGTCTCCTCCAGTTGTAGACTTGTAGATCATCATAGAGATCTTAAGCATTAATTCACATCAGTCGACTTTGCTTAATTTTCAGCACGAGGTCGCTAACGAAAGTGAAAATGGTAAAGTCTATAGAGCAAATTTTCTTGATCGGGAGGGAAGGACTGTTATCGTGATGCAACCAGCAAAACAATTTCACCGTGAAGATGTAATTTTCTTATAAGTCCTTAACCTTATTATTATTATTGGTTTATTTTATGAGATGAAAGGATTAAACATGTTTAACTTCCAGTACACGTCGACACAAGACAAACAGCTTCGACATCTGGTGTATATGTTGGAGAACGCCATTCTCAATCTACCTGACGGTCAGGAGCAAATGGTATGGTTGATAGACTTCACAGGATGGACACTAAGCAACTCGGTGCCCATAAAGACTGCCCGAGAAACTGCACACATCTTGCAAAGTCATTATCCGGAGAGGCTTGGCGTCGGAATTTGCTTCAATCCTCCGAGAGTATTTGAGGCCTTTTGGAAGGTTTGAGTTTTAATAAAGCACCGGAAATACCGAATTATGCATGGTCTAGTGATGCAAAACAGAACAACATTTTGACATGAAGGTGATGGTTGAAAGTGGAAAAGGATAAAGGGAATATTTATCATCAACTTTAAATTTAGCTGTGATTGCTCTGTCCCTATCATTTTCTCTCTGTTTATATTTCCCCTTACCTTTTTGGTTAATGTATATAATAAGGGGATGAGAAGAAAGAAAACAGGCATATCCATTAACTATATGTAAAAGGTCATTGTCAAGCATTTAAGGTTTCCAAAGATCTGTAGATGATTCATGTCTACTTGTTTTCTAAATGCAGATTGTCAAATATTTCCTGGACCCAAAAACATTTCAGAAGGTGAAGTTTGTCTACCCGAAGAACGAAGAGAGCGCCAAGCTTATGTATAAGTACTTTGATCCTGAGGTCCTCCCTGTGGAGTTTGGAGGAAAGAGCAAAGCAGAGTATGACCATGAGGAGTTCTCTAAGTTGATGAGAGAAGATGAAATCAAATTAGCAAAGCTCTGGGGATTGGATGAGAAACCAGCCACATCAATCATGTAGCAAATGGAGATACAACTTGAAAACTTGATTTATGAACCCAATTCGTTGCACTTTTAATTATCTTATGCATGAGAATTTATTTAAGGCTTAGAAACGTAAGCTATTCATGGCTTTTAAATCTCTCTCTTCTCCTGCTTTTGTTTTTCTTTTATGCATAATCTATGTTCATGGACAACCATGGTTGGACTCATACTGAATTGTGTGGTATCGAATTGCTTTGAATCAATCGAGTAAAGTTCAATTTTCGTCTGTTTTGGGACCTAAAATATTTTACTTCGGCAGTTGTAAACAATGGATGAAAGAAGCACCGGCTTAATACTGTGGCAAGCTGAAGACTGCAAAACTCTCCATCAAAGAGAAGTACAAGGTTGGACAAAAAGCTCGCACAACAAAACTATATTACAATTTAGCAACATTTCACAGCATGGACAAGAGCCGTTGGACAATTGCAAGGGTGAGAGAGAGAAAAAAGAGCAGAAGAAAGAGCTCTTCTGTTTACAACACTTGAATGTAGAACTTCTTTTCTTTTTGATCAAATGAGTCGCCTCTTGAAAGTCCGCGTGGTGGCTTGGTACGTTCGAACAAACAAACCAACACCAATTCCAACTCCAAGGCAAACACCGAGGCCAATTCCAACACCCACCCTTACGCCCGCATTGAACCATGAAAGCTCACCATCATCGTCTTCTATATACTCATGTCCCGAGCAAATGCTGTTGCAGTCAACATAGTCACTGTTTTCTGGTTTGTAGCATCGATACTGATACAAAGAGAGAGAGAGAGAGAGAGAGAGAGAGAGAGTAAGAAGATTTTATCCACTTCTCAACAGATATAAGGATTAATAGGCAAGACCAAAATTAGGCTTGTCAATAACAAAGACAAAGAACTTTACCATGTCGATATTCATTATAAACAGAGCTGTATCCTCGAATATAAATAAAGTAATTGCAAAAAACAGCTCCTAACACTTTGAAATACTTCATATAAATTACTTCTCTTTTTCCATGCTATCTTTTTCTCTAATTACTTCATCTAAGCTTCATTGAAACAACATCATTGAAGAAATAAAATTTCAAGTAAAGCGCAACGGAAAATGTGAAAAACCTTGCAGTTTATGGTTAAAAGGAGTTCCATGCTCTCCTGTTATGAGTGCTTTACTCAGATTGTCAGATTGTCCCGACAGAATTTCATAATCTTTTGCTTTTTTTTTCTTTCTTTCTTTTTTGTGTGGTAAAGGCTAAAAGATTTTCCTGTTTCATTGAAACAAAATTTTGGCTCCTAGCCCTCAAAGCAAGGATAGCAGTCAGCTTGTAAAGGTTCATATCTTTTGCTTAGGTGTGTATTCAAGATAACATGAAGCTTTTACGCGGAAACAATGAAGTAGCAATTGTTAATGCCTGGAGCCTGTGACATTCGACACCAAGTTGCAACAACTGAGATAATTCAAAGATAGAACATGTGATCACTCATAAAAATTTCAACAAATCGATATCAGGTAGATTTCAGAATGAAAGAATTAAGGGACGAACTCGAAGATAGAAGAAAGGAGTGCAGACAAGAACCTGGGAAAAATCCTCTGGAGGCTCTTCCTTGGTCAATTCTGTCGTCTCTGGAATGGAATCCAGCATGACCTTCATTTGATGTTTTCTCCTGAAACCAAGCTGAAGAGCCTTTGACAAGATGATTGGGGTACCAGCAAAACAACCAGCAACATACACCTCAATTGTTGGCAAACTCATCTCTGTACTCATATGCAGCCTGCCCCTTAAAAATCCTGATCCAGCCTGCACCACAGCTTGACATCTCATGCCCCATTTCTTGCTATGGTTCTTCGTTTCTCCGGTAAGACCATTACCTTTACTCAGCTCTAAGACTCCAGCAAGCAGAAGGTTGTCTATATCATAGACTTCAAATCTCACGTTACCAGTCATCCTTATGTTATCAGTGCTCACAAATGTAGCTTCTTCTGATCTCTTATCCACCCTATCCCTTCGCAAGCATGAAGAAACAAAGTCGGAGTATATGGTACTTCTTCTACCATTCACTTCGAGGATGGTGTCCGGTGTGAGTGGGATGTGATGAACAGTAAGATGATCAGGAGTTAAATGATCAATCTCACAGTTGCTCACTCTCACATAGAATACCCTCAGATCAAACCAAGGGGATAGTTTAGGAAGGTACAAGGGGTGCATGATGATATTTTGACCAGGGCTTGCCTTCGAGTTCTCATCCTCGGTGTTCCGATAGCAGCTGTCCATTACAAAAGTTGAATTCTCTATTCACAGTCTTAGATCAAGCTATGGTAGGAACAAAGGTATGAATGAAGTGAATGTTTCATCTCAGATTACTCCATCTGCAAAGCGAATCAAATTTCAGTCGCTTAAAACAATTATTTAATGAACAGATTTTTGGTTTTTCTTGGCCGAGAGCAATCTACAGTTGAATAACAACTAAAATACAATCGTTTCATGCTGAACTGAAAATTTTCCTTAAAGTTCTGCACAGTACCATTAAGGAACAGTTATTTTGAGGAAGAACAGTAACTATGATATTCCAAAACCACTCCAAGGAAAGAGACCAATAATACAGAGATAATAATATGGAGATGTGAGAGAAAGAAATGTAAAAGTCACCTTCTTTGTTTCTTCCAAAGAAATTTTAGGCGTAGGAAATTACACTTAGAAGAAAAGAGCAAAAAACAAAAAACAAAAAGATTGCCAAAATAAAAACAAAGCTTTTATGGACAGATTGATATAAGAAAAAGGTTATCGAGTTTCTATTCTTTTCACTATAACTTTGAAAAGGCTAGAAGAAGATAAGATTAGAAGCCAAAAGAAGAACAACCCAAGCTACAGTTTGGTGCTGCGATATCATAACCACGAAAGGAGAAAGGAAAAAGGATCGAATCTTTCTCAATTCCAAGAAGCATGGACACGAACCAAACAAGACAATCTCTCTACAAGTAACTAACTAACAAAAGAAGAAGAAAGATTTCTCACCAGATGATTTCCAAAGCAAAAACCCAGATAAAAAATTTCCTCTTTCCAGATCTTTCTTCCCCAACCTCACGAAATATAGAGGAAAAGACTCGATTTGTTATACATTATTTACCCATCCAAAAATCCACATGGAAGGCGCCAACGAAACGGCGAGCAACCTCTCCAACTCCCACGTCACACAAGAAGCCAAACACACACCACTCTCTCTCTCTAGCCTCTACACCGCATGGGACATAATAAATAAATAAATAAATAATAAGCATTAATGTAAATAAATCTGAATTGGATATGGATTAAGAAATAAGAATGCATGGGTCGTAACTCACCAAGCCGAAAGAGATCCACTTCGAGGTTTCCATGGCTTCTCCAATCTCCATCGGGTGAGATGATGTTACCCCCGAGAAAACTAGAGTTGGGTACTTGTGATCTACGAGAAACTCGACCCCACACTTAAATCTCTCTCTCTCTCTCTCTCTCTCTCTCTCGCGAATCTCGTCCCCACACTTGGTTATCTCGAGGGGATTCGTTGCTCACGGGGCAGCAGAAAGAGAGGAGGAAGAGAGGTATTTGGGTCTTCCCCGTAATAGCGAAGGCGACTAATAATTTATTAATGTGGTGGGCAGATGAGTTTATGTATTATTAATTAATATTAGACGGAGATCTTATGAGCAAATCAAGTCAACTCGAAGGTTGTTCTACCAATAAAATAGGAGAGCCTGCATTTTTTTTCCTCTACTTTTGGCACTAGTTTGTTTTATAATGATTATTAGAAAATTGAACGGATTTGATCCTAGACATTTTGTTGCCTAAACTAAGATCAAAAGCGATTAAGAATAACGACCCTAGCAAAACAAACAAAAAAAAAATCATCAACTAAAGAAATATTAAAGAAATTAAAAGTTGAAAAGTAAATCTAAATTATTCGCGCCAGGAAGGGGTCGAACCTTCGACTTTCTGCTTAGGAAACAGACGCTCTATCCACTGAGCTACAGGCGCAACTTTTATGGAATAATAATTTATTTTAATTTATACACATTTTTTATTTCTTTTCTACGGACGATTATACCATCGTCGTCGTCTTCGATTCGCGATCCCAACAAAGTCGCCATGATCCATGCGGTGATAGTGATGAGCACCGAGGGGAAACCCCGCCTCCTCAAGTTCTACGATTTTCAGGTTTCTCTCTCTCCTCTCTCTTCCGCCAAAAAGATCTCTCCTTTTTGGTCTTTCTTCCTTCTTCCCCCTTCACGGCTAATACATCTCATTGCTTCGCCACCGCAGCCACCGGAGAAGCAGCTAGAGATCACACGCAGCGTCTTTTCAGGTCCTCCGCCCCTTCTTCCTCGGACCCATCTCAAAAAATTTCAACAAATTACATCCAAAATCTGCCCCTTTTTTGTCTCTTGATCATTGTCGACCTGAACGGATTAATTTACCTTGTGTAGTTCTATCTGGGAGGGCGGACAACGTCAGCAATTTCATCGAAGCCGATGCTATCTTTGGCCCAGTAGTGCTCCTTTTCATTAGACTTTGATGCATAATCCTTGTTTTCACATTAAAATTTTTGATGATGAGAATAAGAAAAATGAAACTTTGGCACTAACTCTCACTTGGGTTCAAGAATTACTGATTTGTCTTGCATGCAGGGGACTCGGCTTGTGTACAAGCATTTGGCAACACTATACTTCATTTTTGTCTTTGATGGTTCTGAAAATGAGTTAGCTATGCTTGATCTTATACAAGGTAATCATCAGTTGTTCAGATCTTTATGTTAAATGGTACAATGAAGCCAAATCGTGCAACTGTTTAGCCTTTTAAACTCTTTACTCTATCCCTGTTTCAAGGGATCGATTCTAATGGTAATTCGTGGCTTGCAGTCTTTGTTGAAACTCTGGACAGATGCTTCAAGAATGTATGCGAGCTCGACATTGTATTCAATTTCAACAAGGTGCTTGTAGATTCTCATGATACTGTCAATTTCCTGTAACCAGCATTTGATTGAGTTTTTTCATGGAGGCAGAAATTTTACACTTTCATGAAGAAACATTACACATCAGATTCTAAACATAACCACTCCTCAAACATAACTACAATATTTCAAGTGATGAATCCTCCTCCTTCATCAATAATTCATGTTAATGGCTGATTCTTTTGTAAAGCATGCACAAGTTGAGCTCTAATAAAGTTTGCTTTACAAAATCTGATTGAGGAACGTGGTAATCAGGTGCCGAAATCTGATAGCTTTTGCCTCTTTGGTGAAATGATCTTTTTGCTTCCGTACTGTATGGAGGAACGAAATTTATTTTATATGGATGATATCAGTGACATGATTAAAACCTAATCAAAGTGCTTGTTCATGAACCAGGCTTTTTTTTCATAGAATTCAGCTTGCTTTTCTTATGTTCGTTTGGACTCCCTTTTTTTTGTTTCCTCTAGTATCCTTCTTAATTCCCTCCTGTATGATTCGACTCTATGATATAGAAATTTTTTAATAACTAGCCCATTTGGATGTCCAAATCTAGTTAAATAGAAAATATTTCTTAAGTCAAGATAGATGTCGAACCAAAATTGGTAGAATCACTTGAAGTCATGATTAGTTCCAAAATATGCATTAACTAATAACGCTTCTATAAGTTCATCAATGTCTGCATATGTATGAAAAAGTGGTTCCACTCAAATGGAGGGCATTATGAGAGGAAAGGAAGGTCAATGAAGGCATGGATTGGAAAAATGACAAAATATCCGATAGTTCTTTTGTTGCCAGAGAACAATAGACAAGGTAGAGCCTAATGGACAAAAAAGGAAGAAGTAATTGGTACATATGATTGCTGTTCCTTTTATGATGCAGCCTGTTTGAATGTTCTGCAGAGAAATGATATTGCTTTTATCACTTCAGGGGATCGCAATTCAGCCAGGGTTTGCCATGATAATATGAGAGATGAAGATATTGTATTTGTTTTGTTCCTTTTGCATAAACTTTGTGGAGTCTATCTAAGCATATATACTGGTTTTCTCATTCATTGAGATAAATCTTGGTTTTCTTTTTGCATGTGAGAAGATACATAAATATATATACTGTTGTGTGCCATGACTTTCTGTGCTTACTTCATTAAGTTTGCTTTGTGCAGTTGCATACAATTTTGGATGAAATAATATTGGGAGGTCAGGTCCTTGAAACTAGTTCTGAGCAAATAATGAAGGCTGTGGAGGAGATTGCAAGGTTCTCTCTCTCTCTCTCTCTCTCTCTCTCTCTCTCTCTCTCTCTCTCTCTCTCTCTAGCTTAGTAATTTGATGCTGATATTTCTGTTTACACGCAGGCTAGAGAAATCTTCGAATTCCATTAGTCTTGTACCAAAGTCTATTTCAGGAAGATTCAGTCGCTAGTGCTTGCGAAATGTATAATTGGAACCAAGTACCAATGGGTTTTCCTATGAATCACTGGTGATGTCAACAGTATGCAGCTTGATCGATGTCGACCTAATCAAGTTGCTCTTGAACCTTACACTATAGAATGTTTTCATACTAACGCAACAGTGCTATCTAAGCAGGAGTTCCATTATATCTCATAGTCCTTTTCTGAAATCTTACAGTTTCAGTGAAAACTGTAGAGGCTTTCACTTTTGTGGGCAAACAGTGAGAGTTTGAAATAAATATCAATGACATGGAAGTTTCTATGCATATATCCTCTGCTTACATATATATACTTGTTAGGAAATTTTGCTTTCAAATTCCATAAATTGGCAGACTCAAAATATAAACAGTTAGATACTTAGATGTGATCTGTGTGGTCTGAGATGCATAGATATGATGCAACTATTATCATGCATCAAACCATCCCAAATTCCCAAGCCCATAACATTGGCTGTTATTCTAAACTCAATTGTTTGATGTTATTTTAATTGCAGTCAAGAGGAATTCAAGTATAGAGAAGGTGGTCTCTTTTATGTTGCTTTTGGTTGATTTATTAAGCAAATTAAAGCCAAATCAGAATCCGCTAGTGTTATACTGTTATTAAGATTTGGATCTTGCTTATTCATACCCGATAACCATCCAGGTTTAGGATCTTAGTTGGGCTATATACCCGACATCAAATCAAATATCTCATGTGTGGGCGGATCAGGACCCGATAGTTGGACCGGATTCGACCTGTTACTGTCCTTCGAAAGGGTATATTAGGGTTCGTATCTCTCGCACACACAATCCCACTCTCTCATCGATCGGAGAGGTGGCTGATGGAACGAGGAAGCCGCCAGCCAACGGCGGAGGAAGTGATGGAGAAGCTCAAGGACGACGGCGATTTCGATTCCCTCCGTGTCAACATCATCCGCAAGGTCAAAGAGAACGTAAGGTCCAATGATCATTTCTTTTCCGCATTCCCCTCAATGTCGCTGTTGGGCTTAGCTAGATTCCATGACATTTTAGATTCTTCTCTATTATATTTTTTAGTTATTTTTTTATTCTTGTTTAATTTGAAGAAATTCTTCGCCAGGAATAGGATAATTTGCCTTTCCTTGTATGGGGTTGTTAATTCGAAGTTGATTTGAGCAAGAAAGAAAGAAAAATCAACAAAAATAACAGCTTTGTTATTGCGGTACAGTCCCCTATCACTTCTCAAAAGAAAAAGAAAAAATCTTATTGGGGGAATTCTGTGCATTCAGGTGCCTATTCCAAAGAGAGAACACGATGAATCCATTATAGGAAGTTAGAAATTAGAAAAGGTAGCTGCATCAATTAGCTACCGTTTAGGACACATGATTTCTCGTTGAGAACGACAAACTAAATCCACTCTCACGAGTGCACTCACATTCTTGTGATTGAATTAACCATCATTCAATGCCATTCTTTTCTATGGTTCGTTATCATGGGGTTGGGATGTTTCCAAGGTACCCGGTTTGCAAGTAGGTTCCGAATTGTCCACGTGCATAGGATCAATCTAATGAAATGGCACAGGTAAGAGGTGATGATGATTGCAACAGAGATTTCTTAGGATAAGAGGTAATACCTTTTACAGAGTTAATAAATATTGTCTACTAACATGGAATGCATTTAAAGCAACTGCAAGTAAAAAATGCTTATTGATTTTTTGGCTTTGTTTTGGTGCATTCAACTGCTGGTCTGAAGTTCGATAAAAGCTCTCTGCCCGGAAATTATGTTTAGACTGAAAGAGATTCATGAGTAATGTAAGCTTAAATGCGGTTAAGAAGATCATACATATATAACACTTTTATATGGTCTTTCGGGGATCATGGCTATCAAGTGCACTGATTGTGGTGGATTACAACTACCAAATTATTGCTTCAACTTTTACAGGTAGTCCTTCAGTTGAAAACTACATCTCAGTTATTGGTAGGGTGAGTAGATCTGCCATTGACAATTGCTGTAATTGTGAACTTCAGCAATATGGGTATGGACGTTCTACAACAGTGTAAAATTGTTAAAGAGGATTATGTCAGGGAAGCAGTGATGTTACATTATGAACTTCATAATGGCATATATTCGTGTGGATTGCATTGATATATAATAGCAAATTCAATTTTTTGGGTTTGACCCAGGTAAGGAATCAATGTTTTTACATCATGGTAGAATAGCCGTCTTCAATTCCACCCGCACTACATTGTTTTTAGAGTTCTTTTTAGATATTAAGATTAATAGCTTGGAGTACCTAGTACTCCCCTCCTTTGTCTCTATTATTGTCAAATAATAACATGATTGAATTGTTGCAGGAGGAGCTGCGAAGCAGCATTGTAAAGGAAGTAAAGCAATCAATAGTACTCAATGAAGAGGGTTCTGAAAAGTTAAAACTAAGAGAACTTTCTGATGCTATTTATCAAGAACTTGGGTAAGGCAAGAGCGTCTATGTATGGTTTGAGATTGTTTCAAATATTTTGAATTGCAGTCTGGTATATTGAGGAAAATCTTCATTCTGTTCTTTTTATTTGGATTGATTTTGGGTTCCTTGAATCCCTATAGGAAGAAAATCATGGGACAAATTTCAGATGAGGTGTGGAAGGTCATTCGATCTGATGAAATGGTGATCAGAGGAACAGTTGAAACCGTCTATAATAGATTGGTGAACCCGGATGAAAAGAAAGAACCTCAAACCTCTCCCCTTAAGAAGCATCAAATCAATGATGAAGCTCATGTTTCACCGTTGAAACCTTCTACTTGTGAAACAAATGCATCGGATGACAACGAGCCGAGCGAACCACCAGGGTTTGCTTTAACTAATCAGCCAGGCAGCAATAATGGTAAAGTAGAACGCGAGCAACAACTTCATGCCCATCAGCCACAATTGCCTGTTAAAGACTTGAATCATACTGAACAAATTGATGATGTACCGCCTGGCTTCAATTCTCATAAGGATGGGCATTCCTTCCGTGGTGGTATTAGTGATGAGGATCCTGATGTGCCTCCTGGTTTTGGTTGATAATTTTGTAAATTCCAAACAATGTAATTCTCCAGATATTACAAACAATGTAATGCAATTAATGGTTGGTTGAGATGCTGTTTACTTGCTGCGCCATCTGCACTGGTTCGATTTTCTGTATAATACTACTGCAGGTGATCATTTCCACAGAAGTTGACTGAGATCATGGTCAATCAACTGTTCTATTAGAATACCCAAAGTTTATGTTTGTTTGTGGTATCTCATGGAGAGCTCGATCCTGGCTCAGGTTGAACGCTGGCAACATGCTTTCCAGTGGCAGACGGGTGAGTAACTCATAAGAACCTGCCCTTCGGAGGGGAACAACAACCGGTAACGGTTGCTAATACCCTGTAGGCTTAGGAGCATGAGGAGGAATCTGCCCGAGGAGGGGTGGTGTTCTTAGAAGATCCCATCCATAAAAAGTTTCATGCTTTTACTGGGCTGGCTGTGGGTTTGATCACCACCGGTTAAAATATAATTAACTAGACTCGATATCAAGCTAACTAGAATTAGCTACCTCTTTGTCTCACTGGTTCATGTTTCAAATTTTAGATTCTACTCAGATTGAATTATTGGATTCAGAGATGCATTCAAGCAGGTTAAAATTTTAAGCAACAGAAATGATAAAGTGAGTTTCATCACAAGTATTTGTCTGGTAAAGCACAGCATACATGTTACAGTTCATAAAACACAAATTTTTTTTTTCTGAATGCTTAAAGGGAATCAAAATAAAGAAACAAACTGACAGCATAACAAAGAGAAGCAAATAGCTGCAAGCAGTGATATCAACTAAGAGATTTGCCACAATCCATTTGCAATATCTGATCGATGATTCAAATCTCATCTTAACTTCGTGAACAGAACCAGCAAAAGTCAAATTCGGTATCTTACACAGATCTAATGCTCAGTTTAGTTACATTGATGACACCTTAGGAAATGTCATCTATCCAAATTCTACATAAAACGCTAGTCGCTGTGCCCATCGTTTCTACTGGGATACAGTTGTCTGAAGAGGCAAGGAACTTTCTACTTCCTTTGTTTCTGATGCTCTTTCTGCTACGATCTTTGACATTCCAAACATCTGAAATAGAAAATTACAATTTTGGATGACATAGAAGAACACTATTGCATTTGATTTGGAATAAAGCGCTGCATGGTTTATATGATGAAACTGACCTTTTGAATGGTCTTCTTAAAACAAGTCTTGTGCTCATCCATGGAGGCATGAATGAACTCATCGATGTGATCCCTCAAATCAGCTACGAAACTGGCCTCCTCCGATTTCTTTTTCCGGCAAGAGGTCATGACTGGATTTACAGGAGAAGGGTTTGACCTTTCCGATTGAGTTTTTTCAGATTCCATCTTAAGATTGAAGGATTAGTTAGATTATCCTGCACAACAATCTGTCAAAATTAGTTTATTCCAAAAATCTTCAGAAACAAAGATCTAGCATAAACAAAGCCACTACCCCGGAGTTAATGAGCCTAAACGAGGCCTGGGAGGAGAGATCGGGATTCGGAACTGGCCGGAAGCGAGGGAGATCAGGTGCGGTGAAAGCTCGACGAAATATTGAGTCAAACCCTAGATATCGTCGAATGGGAGTATTTATAGAATATGAACCACCTGGTTTTCTCTCGTTTTTGCAAAACAAACCCATAAAAATGGACCAAAACTTAAGTCTTCTATTCGTAGATGGTTTTTGCAAAACAAACCCACAAAAAATAGACCAAAACTTAAGTCTTCTAATCGTAGATGGGCCCGGGGCTGCTCCAAGCCCACTTACCAACCGAAGTATTCTCGCTCACGCTCTTCGATTCCCTCCGCTCCCCGTCTCTCTTCGATCTCACTCCGAACGTCCGATTCGAAACCCTAACATTGCTCGCAGCAGCGCGACCTCTCCGTCGCCGTCGTCGGCGCTTCCGCCGCCAGGTTGTTAGGTACGTTTCCTCTTCTATCTCACTTTTACTACTTCCCTTTCTCTTTGGGCAGACTTAGATGTCCAATCTCTTCTTCTTATTTTGTTCTGCTGGCAGGATCTTTGTGTTTTGCTATTCTATCTCTGTTTCAAGGACTTTTTTTTGGCATATATCATATTCCAATACATGATTTGCTGGATCAAGAGTGAATTTGGAAGAAATGGAAACAATTGAAAAGAAGAGAGGTATTAAATTGTAGTCGAAAGAGAGATTAAACTTGTAATCCTTTCTCTCAAACATCTCCAGCTTTTACTCCGACATGCAAAGTTGAAATTTTGGTCTATTGATTAAATGAGATATATTACCACATGTAATGCAATGCTTTAGTGTCCTTTTCTTTTCCTTTCATGCGCATGCAGAAAAGAGTCAACATAGTTTAGCTGATCGTATATTCTGCGATCATGAGGAGTGGATTCAGGAATTATCTGATGGTGAAGGCATCGGTCGTAGGAGCTTCTTAAGCTGGTTATTTTGGTTCTTGCGCCATCTTTGTTGTGCAGTTATCTTTATTCAATTATGTATATTATATCAAAGTGGAGTGAATTCATGAATTACTTGATGGTAAGAGTGTCAATTGCGGAATCTTTCAAGCCATCTATTTTTGGTTCTTGTATCATCTAAATTGTGCAGTCATATTTATTCCATTATGCTATTATCATAATGACTACTGCATTCAAGAATTATTTTATGGTGAAAGCATCGATTTGCAGAACTATTCAAGTTGGTTATTTTTGGTTCTTGCATCATCTTAGTTGTGCAGTCATGTACTTATGTTTATTCTGTTTTGTCTATTATATCAAAGTAGGGAGTGGATTCTGGAATTATTTGATTGTGATTGCAAAAATTAGTCAACCTGCTTATTTTTGGTTCTTGCGTCATCTTAATTGTGCACGCAGTTATGTTTATTCTATTATGTCTACAGAGACAATTGATTACAAAAGTTACACATGGAAGCCAAATTCTTTAGGTTCCTTAAAATTGTCGGAGTAGGTTTTAAAGCAAGAACTGAAGCTGAAGGGCGTCAGTTGTTTCTCAAACTGGGTTACAGCCACGAGGTAGAGTTTGCTGTTCCTCCTGCTGTTCGAGTTTTCTGCTTCAAACCCAACATAATATGCTGCACTGGGATAGACAAGGAAAGAGTGCACCAGTTTGCCGGAGCTGTTCGTAGTTGCAAGCCTCCTGAAGTTTACAAAGGTAAGGGTATTATGTACATTGATGAAGTTGTAAAGAAAAAGCAAGGGAAAAAATCCAAATGATCCAGGGTAAAATAGAAGCAGCAGCCCTTTTGAAACAAATTGTTTGCACGACTTATTTACTATTCTTGCAACAGAGCTATGTATACTTTTCTCACATGTGACTCTAATAGCTCTTGTGAGTTCATTTTCTCCAACTAACATCATCTAAGCTTGTTTAAGGTAGTAAGTTGTGTGATTCTATTTTTCAAGTTCTCATAGCTGGTAAATGGTTTATTAAGGCTTATAGAACGGTTGTACGATTCTTCATATATCTGCTTCCTTTAACTCACTGAAGCAATTGCTGTTGCCCTTGACCATTGAAAAATGAATTACTGATGCATCTTGCAAAATGAGTTACTAATGGTGGATTTCATAGTGGTGTTGCTATGACTGATCATGTTTCATAGTGTTAATTGCAATATGATATACAAAATGTTAGTATACTCTGTAACTCTGCGAGTCTGGTGATTACTGGAAGATTAATTTTGGCATAAGAAATGGAGAGGAGGAATGCAAGAATTCCCTTTCGTCCTCTATTTTTTCCATACATCATATATTTTAGACTGTCTCCTCTTATTGTTCTAACTATTATTTAAACAAATCGGAAAGTTTTTCTCTCCACTCCTAGACCTTTAGATGAGAGAATTTCCTTTTCTTTTCGCTGCTCCTCTGTCTCTTTGTTATCTCTCAAATTGTTTCCTTTTCTTTTTCTGTTTTTGCCCTAATTGGAGCCAAACAAGATAGTAATATTGATTCCAATCACCCAACTGTTTAACGAGTTCTATTAGATAACTGAGAAGGTTGGATGTGCTGTCTAGCTCCTTTAGTCTACCAATTTTGAACAACAAAGAATAAAAAAATTCTAAAGAGCTCGAAAAAACCTTATGCGGTTTTATAAATTTATCACATATTTTTGTTTTTTTTATTACGGAATCATGTAATCTGTTTTCTAACTAATTTATAATTTCTTTGTTTTTTGGTGTAGAAAGAGACACATGCCTGGCATTTAATATCAGTTTTCCCTTAAGAAACAATATATTTTTCGTAAAAATAATAATATACATTTAAATAAATATGTAAAACACTCTTTTTCTTTATTTATTTTTACCACAATGTTAGCAAACGTACGTGCTTATATACTTAATAGATTACGTTAATTTTTCTGTGCATTTATCAGCTGATTGCTCTGCTTCGTTTTCTTGGACGCCTTTTTCTTCTCCATTTGGATCTGCCGCAACTGGATGCTCCAGGAGATTGATCAATGGCTTAAAAATCTATAGGTTTTCAACCCGTATGAGGCAGAATGGCCTCCTCATCAGTTAATTTAGGAAACAACTAGCTGAATGCTCCAAAATTCTCAAAGATAGCGCTTCCCTGCCCAACAATTTCTCCACCATTTGTCCTCATTGTTCTTCAAGCCTGAGCTTTTGCATATATAACAAGGATCATTTGCATAGTTATGAACCTGTTGAATTATATGGTGTGGCACTTTGTGTTGGTGTATTTGACTTGATCTGCGGTATCAATAAGATATTCGAGTTCCAAAAATTGTAGAAAGGACTCTGTTTGTGAGTTCCGGCAATGACCTGCACGTATTGAAAGACTGGACGAGGAAAAAAGTTACGAGCAATGCAGGTAGAGAACTCATATGAGTAAGAATGCAAGAAAGCAACATTGTCTAAAATCTCTCAGTCAGAAGCAGTCATAGTAAATGGCTTATCGTCAATAGTTCTCAAGAAGAAGGATTGCTTGCTTCTGAAACTTCCATGACAGTGTTATTGCTCTTGTCATACGTGATCGATGAGATATGGCTCAAGAACAAGCAGGTGGAAAATGGCTGACAGGGAAAGAGAGAAGAACACAGCAATGCCACAAGGAGAAAGAAATCATTCAATCCTAACAGCTTCTTAACCGCGTAACTACAGTTGAGCATGGGAAAAGGGAAATTTTATAGCTGATCTACAATGCACAAGTGGTAAGAGAAAAATGTCTCATCTTTTTTTCCTTTATCCCGATGTACTCTTAAACTTGAGAAAACAGAAGAAGCAAACTGTGCCATCAGTTCTGAGATTATTTGAATTTATCCGGCAGTGGAGGAAATGAAGTAACAAGCATTCGTGAAGATTATCGACTATTTTCAAACCAAGGTTTTGTCAATTTATATGTTGTCAGATTAATGAATATTAGAGTCTCATAAACTCAATAAATATAGTTAAGGTTATCTAAGAAAATAAAGCACACATAAAAACTATAATTAAACTCACATATTACAACTAAATCCATATGTGTTAAAACTCACATGCAAGTATTATATAATTTTTAGATAGACTAAATTACTCTTATAATAGCTAAAAAAATAATTTTTGGATAGTTATACCCTCATCTTCTTCCTTATGCTTCCCCTCTTCTTTTCCACGTCATTTTCTTCCCAAGTATTTTTTAGTTAAATATACATCTCTCAATTTATCTCTTGTTACTATTTAAAAACAACTCTCAGAGTTACTATTGAATGTTGGAGAAGCTAAGGAAGCAATGAGAAAGAAGTTGTTACCATGAAGTGATTCTAAGCCGGTCATATCTTTTCTAAGCATTTTCAGTTAGACCTTCACAAGAAATAATACAACAAAAGAATTGAGAAGGAGACTATTCTATTTCTAATTAGAGTAAAGACTCTTCAATTTTCTTTATCACATGAGAACATTTGGCTTAAAAAGTTAATTTCATGGCTTCTGTTAATTATGTCTAAGCGAGTATTTGTATGCTTTTATAGTACACGAGGGTAAAATGATATGTAGTGAAAATATAGGGAGGTAAAATGTAATTAAACTTTTTTTTTTTCTAATTGGATGTAATTGATGTTGATAATTTATATTTTGGCAAAAATAAGTATTTCATATTATATTTTACTTTTTTATTTTAAAATATTAAATAATTAGTTGTAATGATCTAATTTAAGTTCGAGATAACCAACATTAAAAATTAACTCTATTATTTACCCCATTTATTGCAGAAACCCCGCCGCCTCGCGACACTCCTTCCTCTCTTTCCGACGAAGTTCTCTCTGGAGATGGAAGACGACGACGAGTTCGGCGATCTCTACACCGACGTACTTCATCCCTTCTCGTCTTCCACTGCCGCAGTTAAATCATCCCCCGATCCCCTCGCTGGCGTCATCTCATTCGACCGGATCCAACCCTTCCGATCATCCTCCCACGTTTCGAAAACCATAGATGCATCCGTTTCGGAGGATGGGGACGAAGGCTGGATGCTTGGGCGCGCCCCTCCCGCCGTGGAGCCTCCGGCAAATTGGAACGACGACGACGATGAAGAAGATGTCCCGGTCCGGCCTCGGGAGGAGGGTAAGTCTGGGGTTTCAAAAGAGGAGGGAGCTAGGGTTTCCGAAATCCCAGAGGGTGATGCTGATATGGATGAGACCGAGGGGTCTGAGAATCAAGAAGTGGATGGTGGAATTGGGGAGAACATGGAGGTCGGCGATCTGGGTCAGGTCCTCGTGATTCCTGGCCTCGCGGCGACTCCGGCCGCTCCGGCTGCTATTGGGCCGTCTCTTGTCTTGAACGGCGGGGATTCAAAGCCGTCGGCAAGCGAGGACTGGGACAGCGATAGCGAGGATGATCTCCAGATCGTCTTGAATGATAACAACCACGGGTTGCTCCCCGGTGATAGGGATGAGAAAGATGGAATCGAGGACGATGACGACGAAGATGGCGAAGAGGATTTGGTTATTGTCACCGGTGGCGAAGAGCAACATCGCCATCTTCCAGCCATGGATGAGCAAGATTGGGGGGAGGAGGGTATGCAGGCCGTGGGGGATGTGAAGGATTTGGGGGAGGCAGGGAAAGGGATCGGTGTTGTTGGGTCTGCTCCGGCTACAAGGATTGGGTACAGCAATCATGGGTTCCATGCACAACATCATTCTATGTTCAAGGTCAGTTTTCTGAGCAAGTTTATGTCGTGATGTCGAAGCAGTACTCTTAGAAATTGTAAATTTGACTTCTTTGTCCTGTCGAATTGCTTTTTGATTTTCTTTAATTATCATGTAATAGTAATCATTTGGAAATTATCTGAATTCATTTTTCATTCACAGTACATTCTTGGAAATGCTCTGAATATATTTGTTTCGGATAAAAACCTGTTATGGCCAAACCCAAGAAACAAATGAGTCAGTCAAAGGATTGAGTAGGAGCTTCTTTTTTTTTTTTTTTTGTTAGTTTCTTTTGATATAAATGATCAACAAAAGAGAGACTATAAAATTGGGAAACAAATCATTTGCAACGTGAAGTTTAATTAGAGTTATGATTTAAGGTTTCACATTGGACTGTGCGCAAAAAATGTTCTAACATCTATTTCATACCAGATATTCCATTTCATCTTGAGTATATTGTGGGATCTAACCTGATAATTATTTAGGCTCATTATCCACTATTTAGATTGATTACCTCTCTTTCACTTGTTTACTTAAGTTTGGCAGTTATTGCAGTATGTTTCTACAAGTTCTGCAGAAAGGAAGGAGTTAGTGGCATACTGACTGAATATTGTTCACTTTTATTGTTCTTCGATCTCATATTAGTTTACGATGTATTGGGAGATGTATTTCTAACTCATTCCAAACATTGAATTCCTTTCTGATAGTTTAGCAGTAGAAGGTACTCTCGGAAAATCAATATAAATTGAGAAAATGTTCTTGGCGCCATAGCTTCACAACTAGTGACCATTGTGTTATCTAATTTTCCATTTTATGAGTCTGGTTGTGTATTGATAATCGAGAGAAACATTATGCAGTTTGAGTGTCATATATCTTACAGCTTCTTCCATTTTCAGAGCATTCAACAGTGATTGGTTGGCAATTCAGTGGTCTTTTATCTCTCGATGTTTTATGTCCTCCTAAGTTATTGATTCTTATTTTCCTTGTAATGCAGTATATAAGACCTGGTGCAGCACCTGTGTCTGGGAGCCCTATCAGTGGTGCTATAGGTCTTCCAGGTCAAGTTCGTCCTTCGTTATCCTCTGGGCCTATTGCTGGTCGAGGGAGAGGTGATTGGAGACCTGCTGGAGGTAGGGGCATTACAAATGCACAGAAAGGCTTCCCTTCTAGTTACGGGGCTTGGACCAATAATTCATCAGCCCGTGCATTTGGCAGCGGACTAGACTTTAGCCTTCCCCCACATAAGTAAGCTTGGTAGTTGACATGCTTGTTGCAAATATATTTTTCTTTCTTTGGTTTAATTCCATGAAAATGTTTCTGAATTTTTGTTTTGTTGATGATGACAGTTTAGGTTGTTTCTTGTTTACTGTATAATTAGATAGTCCATTACAGCATGGGTCGGATTGCAGTCTGTGACCAGTATGGTAGACTATTCTTGTTGCATACTACATAATATATGATCATGAAGTTGGATTTCCTCGTTTTTCCTTATTGTTGGATGTTTATGAAAATATAGCTCACTAGCTTAGTAGTGGGGTATGCAATAAAAGCTGGTTCAGTGTAGATGGATAATATGCTCTCAGTATGTTATTATTAGGCATGGTGCTCCTTAACATGTAAATGTCCAAGTTGCTTCATCAATTTTCTAGCAACTGATCCATGATTTTTTTACAAATTTTGATTGCAAAGTTTTTAAAAAACAAATAAGGATAGTTTTCAAAATGCGTGTACTTCTGTTATGTAGCAGCAGGTATAGCTTTAATGTGTTTGGTGGCATCTTATCTGTGTTCTTCTTATCTAAAATTTCCTTGTAGATGGATGCCCCTACCAAATCCCAAGAGTGATAAGTTGCAGGCTATGAGTTGTATGGACTGTTGAATCTTCATTTTATGTCTCAGAACTTTATTTCTACCAGTAGCCCTTTACAATCAACTTATGGATAAATTGATTGTCATCTGCGCTTTTCTTCCTGAGAATTCCAGGATGTGTGCTAGCTGATTTCTGTGGAGTTCCTCATGAATGAAATCAGTAAAAACCAAAAAGTACTTTTCTGGATTTCTAGATCCTGATGTTTTCGTTTTCCAATTGCTTAATTTTTCAGGACAGTATTTGATATTGAGATTGATAGTTTTGAGGAAAAACCATGGAGACATCCTGGTGTTGATATTTCAGATTTTTTCAACTTTGGACTGGATGAGGAGAAGTGGAAAGATTACTGCAAACAGCTGGCAAGTGATTGTCTATTTTCCACTTCTTTTATGCTAGATTTGGATGTACCTTTTAAGGAATTTTATCTTTATCTATTATTATCAGGACCAACTACGTTTGGAGTCTACGATGCAAAGCAAAATCCGCGTTTACGAGAGCGGGCGATCAGAGCAGGTTATACTTTATTTGAGGATGCTATAGACAGTCATTGATTTCTCTCTCTTATGTTTTAATTTTTCATTGTTCTTATGATTTCAGGAGTATGATCCAGATTTACCCCCTGAACTTGCTGCTGCTGCAGCAGGTCATCATGATATTTCCTCTGATAACAGGCATCATGGCAAAGCAGATACTGGCCTAGTTGATTTTAATGGCCAAGGAAGAGGACCTGTAAACATAAGACCACCATTAGTAAGATCTCGTCCTTGTCTGATATCCTAGATTTTATATTTCCCAACTACTATATTTTACAGCCTCTGGTTGCTGCTTATTTCTAAGATCAAAATATCTTTCTTTATTGCCTCATTCTTAAAAGTACCTAGTTCTTAATTTTGTATTTATGATAATTGTCATCCAGCCAACTGGGAGAGCCATACAGGTTGAAGGTGGTTATGGTGAACGCCTTCCCTCTATAGACACCAGGCCACCTCGGATGCGTGATGCAGATGCAATTATAGAGGTGAGTTTTCATCTTCTATATGAATTAGAATAATACTGTACTGCTGTATATTTTGTTTTATTCTTTGATCTTCTATATTCATTTTGTAGTATGTATTAATTAAAAATATCACAGTACCGTATATTGCAAACTAAAGGCTTCCATAAACAGATTGCGTTGGAGGACTCTTTGGATGATCAAAGTGGGTTTAATGGTGCAGTAGCACAACCTGATAAAGCTTTCCAAGGAGATCGGTTTAAAGGCTCCCATGAGATTGAAGAGGTTGAAAGACATGCTACATCAGAATATGTGGAACCCTTGCCTCATAATTTCAAGGGGAATAAACGGGATGCTACTAGACGACCAACCAAAGGAGATGATTTATCACCCTTCTCTATCGAGGCACCTGTTCAGTACCCTTCCAATTCTAAAATGAGGAGTCCTGTACATGGTGGAGCTTTGGGTATACATCGTAGTGAGAGGTATATTATTCATTGTAGACTTGCTTTAATTGTGCTTAGTTCAATAATGTTACCTTGTGGGATGATTATATCTCTTATTTGGACAGATATATGGTGGATTTGTTGAGGTAGTAATGCTAGATAAAATGTAGATACTCATTGCTTATAACTTGGATAATTCTATGCTAACAATGCCATTGGTTTACGTACAAAGTAAAGCTTTGATAGTCTGATACAGTCCTCAAGAGGTGTCTCTCGATTCTCAAAATCTGCCGTACCTATTATGCCAAAAAAAAAAATGCTGATTAGAACCAGATGAGGGGCCTTTCCTTGTGGTATGGCCTCCGCCCGTCCCTGCCTCAACAAAGCTGACCATCTGCCTATGAGAAAGCGAGTTGCACTGTCGCGAGAAGAAGTTCTGTTTCTGCTGCTTAACTGCTATTGAATACAACCATTGGTTTATCAAAGGTTCCTATACTTTGTAGGATATAATCAACAGATCCATGTGTGCAGACATCCCAATGTCAACAGCTGTTTTTTGGCTATTGCATGTATGTCGCGCGTAGAGACCATCCTTCCCATGTAACATGAAAATGACAAAAAACAGTGAAATGGATAACCATGAATTCTTTTGAACATCATACTGGAACTTTATAGAATCATTTTTGACAGAAGATTAGTGCATATTATATCACTTTTCAGGAAAGGTTTATCGAGAAGTTACTCTGAGAGTTATGACATATCTCTTGCTACATTCTATACTTGCATTGTAATGTGATATCCAAACTCTTACAATAACTGTTAGGTCAACTGATTTATAATCATGACAAAGCAACACAACAACAGCTCTTGCAGGTAAGGTCTGAGTGGTTTAAGCTACATCACAGACAGCTCATAGAATCTTATGATCCAGAACTTAGTTTGCAATCTTCTTCAGATCATATGCCTAGTATTTTAGGTTTCGGTGAGTATATTGCTGTTATGTGTAGTTGCCCTTTTCAATGCATGAAGATGATACCTTGAAGAAAGAAGCGCCTAGAAAGAGTGGCAAGACTTTTTTTAAAGGCACATCTTTTCACTAGCTTTTGTGTACATTGGAAGCAAGAAAATGTACATGGATTTAGTATCTACTTCAGGTCTTGTTGACTGAATACATAAGTCAAATTATGCAAAGCATCTCTTTGTTGTTGCCACTACCGGGTTTCCCAGTTCTTTCATTTTAGTGCATTCCCCGTTCTTAATTTCTTCGCAAAGTTTTGTCTATGGATTGTGAAAACCAAATGGTATTAGTTATTAACTATTCTTGTCAAACATAAGTAAAATATATCCAGAATAAAATTACTTTCTGATATTTTTCAGGTCGCCTGAAGGTATATCACGTAGAAGGCACTCCAGCATGAGTGGCGAAAATTCTGATGATGTAATCCTTTGCCAACCTGCCAGTTCAGACAAGGATGATTATGATCACAGAGAGGTTGAAAGCACTGAGATTAAGGAGACTTTGGAAGTATCACCTTCTGTTGCAGTTGAAGCTTCAAAGGAGTTGAGCAGTGAAGATAGATCTGATGAACATGATGACAAGGTTGCTTTGGGTGATAGCATTGAAGCAGAAGGAGAGGATGGTAATTCGGATTTTCATGTATCCAGTGAGATTGTCAATGACAGCTTAGTTCGTTCTGGCAAAAAGCAAAAGCCAAGTTCTCAGGTTGAACAACCTGTTATTCAGGATAATTGTGATGAAGGTGAAATACCGACCTCACATAGTGACAACAGTAGAGCAAAATCTGGGAGCAGTAAGGAATATCAGAGGCATTCTGAGCAAGGTGAAGAAGTAATGCAAGATGGCCGTCTTAGGCAGATGAGTGATTCAAAAAGGCGCCGTGAAAGGGAGGAACATAACCTTCTTACAAAGGATGAATACCATCAGGATGCTAGAGAGATTGATAGAAGCCGGATAGCTTCCAGAGGGAAGGAAGATATATATCACCCTTATGGACATAGAGATATTGATTCTGCCTCTACACATGCTGTTCGAGGCAGAAGTTTTGAGAGGCCTAGAGAAGCAGATGTGTGGCACAGGAGAGAGGATAATATTCATAGTAGACGAGTTGAAGAAATAAGGCGGGAGCAGAGTGCAGAAGCAAGTTCAAGGCAGAGGGATAAGATAAGGTCAAGTGAAAGGAATGATAGAGATAGTTATATTCATCTGAAAAAACGGATGGATGATGGTGATTGGAGAGGCCACAGTAAAGATAGGGGTTCAAGGCAGAGGGAGAGAGATGATGCCACAATGAGTCGTCGTGATAGCTTAGATGATTCTCACATTAGGAAAAAAAAGGATGAAGAAACTTTAAAGAGAGGAAAAGCTGATAAGGAACAGTCCTCGCATGGTTTCCGGGCCAGGGAAGATTCCAGCCGGAGTAAGAGGGAAAGGGATGATGGTATAGATCAGAGGAGAAGAGAAGATATCATTAGAATGAGAGACAAGGCAGAGGAACATTATTCCGCTAAACACAAAGATGATGGCGGTCGTATCAGGGAGAAAGAGGATAGGCAGCGACACAAGCAACCCCATGATAATACATTGATACACCGTGAGAGAGAAGAAGGACGAGGAGCAGTTAGGAGTGGCCGAGTGGGGAGTGCCAGGGATAAGGAGGACTCGAAATCCATAGGTTTTGATAAGGATTATCAGGAAAAAGATCGTAGAAGGCAAAATGAGCGGCCCCAGAGAGATCGATCTGGGGAAGAGAATGCTATGCACCATAAAGGACGTGGGGATGTGCATTCACGGGACAAGCAGCTAAACAATGATGAAAGAGGTTCAAGGCATGAAAGAACAAACCCTTACCATGATCGTCAACAGATCTATAGGGAAAGAAACAGTGTAAGTACAAAAAAATTGAAAGAACCTATTGAGCAAAACACACGGGGACCTGGCAAAGGGAGGCATGAGGACAGCATTGCTAACCGCAATAAGAAGGTATGACTTGATAACTGGCAGAATTTTGCTGTTTGTTTGATGAGACTAGGCTTCTATATTAATTTGAAGAAAAGCATTAGTTAGCTTTCCAAATTGTACTGTAGTATGTCACTCGTAAATGAAGATGGCGTTCATCTAGGATATGTTACCTTGTTATGTCTAAAGATTACCCTTCTTTTACCTTTAATCAGGACGGATGTCTAACTTGAAGTTACCTCTACCTGAAATTGGCTAAATCGTCATATGAAAATTAATCAATATACACGGATTTCAGAAGCTGCTTTTGCAATTTTTTTTGCTTCCAGATTTTTCTTGCTTGATTTTCAGATATTCTATAGGATTTGATCCTCTGTGATATCAGTAAGTACATTTGTTGAAATGATGCTATCCTTCTGCACTTTGACTATTTTCATATGCTGGAGGCTTCTTATAAGAAGTCACAATGAGAAGTATGACATGATAAACTTATCATGTTGATGTAGGTTGATATAAACTTAGTTACTTACTGCATTCTCTTAGCAAACTCCATCTTATGAGATTACATGCTTGTGAATAATTTACCACCTCGTCTTGATCAGAGCATCATGGGAGGTACAAGTGAGCAAGAAAGCAGTAGTATTACTTCTGCAATATTATCAAAAAAGGGGCATACCCAAATTCACCAAGAACCAGATGTTTCTTTTATGAAGCAAGAGGATGAAGATCTTGCTTCGGATGATGAGAACCTAGAGGATTCAAGAAGGGGACGGTCTAAATTGGAGCGTTGGACTAGCCACGATGAAAGAGATTATATTACAATTGACAGCACAAAGACATTCTCTACTTCTAAGGTTGCGAAGGAGGTTGCAGGTTCCAATGTTGATATCATACAGGAAGATGTAGTTGGCAACACTGAAGGTACCGATAATGTTGGCGATGTGGATCCCAAGGGTGGTGATACTGGTCAAGTTGCGGAGAAGATGGGGGGAAATCGGGATCGCCATCTGGACACGGTAGCTAAGCTTAAGAGACGAAGTGAGCGCTTCAAACCTCTCTTGCCAGGTGAGGAGACAGGAACAAACAGAAAGGTGGAGAATGAAGTGCATACTCCCCAGAATGAAGCTGCTGATATGGAGGTAAAACTGGAGCGACCAGCACGCAAAAGAAGGTGGACTGGGAGTTGATTAATCAGAAAAGGAAAAGAAAATCTTAGATCGATGTGTTACAGTTGGCCTCATTGGTTAATCTTGCTCCTCTGTGGCACATCCAAATTATAATTGATGCAGCAGGTGGCATGCTGGGGGCAGTGCTGCCGCGCACATCTTCAAATCAAACCCCAACCCTCGTGATGCTTTTGTCTAAACTTATATGGATATGTAACTTCAAACATGATGGTTGGTGGCTCAGAACATTGTATTGCCTTGTACTGTTTCTTTTTCCAGGGATGCAGGCACATTATAATGCATGGAGGCTCCTTAATTCGGTCGGACTCCACAGGATCATGCAATTATGAAGACTTGCTTGATGGGAGGCATCGATTGACTGACGACAATGGTAACTTGCTTCAGCTTTGAATTTGACACAATTGGCACTGGTGTTGGCTTCTTGTGGAAAAGATCTGACAACTTGGTGGTTGAATGAAGCTGAATCAGTTCCTGCTTTCTATATATTGTTTCAATGTGATTGTGTCAGCTGGAGTGAGTGTAAACCGTGACTGATGGGTCCATTTCCTTTCTTCTTTTTTACTTAACAAGATCTATGTTAGGCAGTGTTAGATCTGGATACTGAAAGACTGGACAGGACATTTATAGGAGGAGAGGATGATTATAGGAGAACATGGGTCATCTCAGCTGATGTTTTCATCCCATAAATCCTTTTCAAGTCCAGGAGCAGACCCTTGGTGAATGAAGATCGCGTTGATGATGACAGAAGCCCATATGACTGACTTAAACTCGTTACTACTTTCTCTCAAATTCCAGAGATTGGTTGCATTGGGTGCCACTGTATGATAATAAGTGTATGTATTAGCAAATGCTGGGCGGTCTTAGCCGGCCCATAGCCAACAAGTTTTTGGGCAGAGAATTGGCCTACAGGAGTTATAAAATCAAATGAGTACTGAAGCCTTTTTGTTGGTTCCCTTCCTTCTGATGATAATTGATGATAACATGGTCCATTGTAGTCTGAGGGACAAAGTTATGCCTATGTGATGATCCTCTTGCAATCACTTTAACTTAAGTTGATTGATATCTTTAGATACCATGTCATTAGGCACCGCGTAGTCTACCGTTGCTACATCCTGCTACTGGGACAATCGGATATACGTTTTGGCATAAACCTGAAGTGGTTTTACGTTCAACAATTTTTGGCATTGAATCCTGCAAAGGTACTTCAGGGAGTTTAGCTCTCCATGTGGAGTGATAGGGACAATGGTACCTGTGAAAACAAATTATTTCAGTGGGCTCATTCTCCTCAGCATATGCCCTAGGCGATAACAAGGTGCTCTCCACCCATCCTTCAAATAATCAAGTATCAGGATATGAACATCACCATGCACATCAATGTTCTGATCCACCAAAATTATTATCATTTATTTTGATGCAAACTGGATTTAGATAGACAACTAATGCGACAGCATCCAGTTATTTTAAACCAAACCAATATCCAAGAACATTCAAATAGATCAATCTCCAAGAACATTAAAAGATCATTTCTGTCTCTTCCTCACCCTCCAGAATCATAAATCTACTGCCAGCAAATCAGACCTGCAAATTTTCATGCTTTAAATGGATATTCGAAATCCTATGAAGCACAACATTAGGAAGCAACTCCACGTGCATTACTTTATTGTTAGGAATTATCTTTAGCTTTCCTGAATACCACTAGGCCAGGTCTGGTTCTTAATGGGCTGTAGGATAGCTTCAACTTCATGCAAAAGTTCCTCGTCTATTCCAACATTAGATAGTTCCAATGCAGCAGCAGTATTCTCCTCAACCTGCAAATAGTGCGTTGATACAATAGGAACATACACTCTACAGTAACAGCTATATAAGAATAAGACTTGAGTTATTTTTACATATATCTGTTTGGCCCTCAGTATGGCATGTCTGGAAGACACTATAGTAAAACTCGTAATTCATGATAAACCAGAATACAGGGTCGCATGGTGGAATTACTAGCTGCTATTGGTTAAAAGTAGGAAGCTCTAAGTGCAACTAGAGATCAACTTCAGTGGATCAGTTGTCAGCTAATCTGATATGGATAAGAAGTTCCTATGTAACTGGTAACTATATGTCAAATTCACCTGATCAGTTCTTATCAATCAATATGGTAGCTGTGGTGTGATCATGTCAACCTTGCTGCCTACATGATTATCCAATGAGTTTAGGTGCTTCTTCTTCCAAAACTTTTAGATATCCTTATACCATCTAATTCCTACTCGTGCACATCTTAAACATATTAAACTATGACAATCTTCTTCTACATTCTATAGGAGGAAAACAGAACAATTTTTAAATAATCAGAACCCGAGTATCTGCTAGGCCAAAAGGATAACCTTGACAATCAAAGACAACTTAATGGAACAATAATACTCCCTAAAGAACTCTTGAAAATAACAATCCATGGAGGGTTCATATACATGAGAAATGATTCCAGACCTGTTTGGGAGAATTCATTCCAACAAGCACAGTGGAAATTTCCTTATTCATCAAGCTGTACTGCAGGGCTACCTTTGAGATGTTCTTCCCCTTCTTCTTACAATGATCTACCGCAGCTCTACAAGCAGACTGAAAATGGAGCAAATACAACTGGATTTTTAAAGTTTGTTCAACACCTAGACAGCAGATAATTATGCAATGCCAACTGCATACTAAGATCAAAGATGTAGAAATGCTAAATGAAGTAAATCTATGTGCACGACAACAACTGCGCCTAATATAATAGATGAAAATTATAAGAATCTTGCAAGTGAGCAATTTAACAGGATGTCGTGTTCATATATATACACCTTTCATTTTAGTTATTCTTTAGAATTTAGATACACAACTCATACGTACATACACAGAAATAGATCTTCCAATTTGACCAGCTTTATGGTTTATACCTAATAAAATATATGCACTATCAAATAAGTACTTTCGCTTACATAAGTTTATCAGGTAATTACTTCAAAGTTGCAATCTTTACAACTTTCTAATGAAATATATCTGCTCTATAGGTTCAGCAACAACCTTAAGAATCACATTGCAAACCAAGAAAAAGAACTACCTTAAGTTGTGCAGATGCAGGGTGCCAATCCGGTGGACCACTCTCAGTAAGAAGGCCCATGGAAAGCGGAGAGGCACTAATCACACCAACCCCTTTGCTCTTTAGATAAGGAAGCAAATCCACAAGCGCCGTATCATTGATCCCATAATGGCAGTAGGAAAGAATCACATCAACCGACCCAGGCGGCACCCGATCGAGGACGTAGGTAAAGACCCCGAGAGGAAGACCCGTGATCCCAATAAATCGAGTCTTCCCCGCCTCCTTAATCTTCTGGAGAGCGGGAATCGTCTCGTTCACAATCTAAATCGCAACCCCAACAGAAAAAGGTGAGACCTTTGTTGAAGAATCGAGGAGGGGAGAAGGAAAAAGGACCTGATCGAGGGATCCGAACTCGATATCGTGGCAATGGAGAATGTCGACGTAGTCGAGCTTGAGGCGGGCGAGGCTCTCGTCGATGCTCTTGGTAACCCTCTCGGCGCTGAAATCGAAGCCGTCGGCATAGCGTCCGCACTTGGTGGAAACAACGATGTCATTACGGGGAACGGCGAGGGCTTCGAGGCAGTTGCCGAGAACCATCTCGGAGACCGTGCCACCATAGTACCTACAAAAGAATTACGGGATCGAAATATATTAGTAAGAACAGGGAGATAAGGAAAGGTGAGGGTTTTGGGGGGTTTTGCACGGACGGGGAGGTGTCGAAGAAGTTGATGCCGAGTTCGAAGGCGCGGCGGACGGTGGAGAGGGCGGCGTCAGGGCTGACTTGGCCGAAGACGTTGCCGAGTGGGGAGGCGCCGAAGCCGAGGCAACTCAGCTTGAGGCCCGTGTTACCGAGTTCGCGACGCTCCATAGCGATTGCCGTTTCCGATTTCTTCTGCCTCCTCTCTACTCGAGCTTGCGAGGAGACATGGAGGAGCTTTGACTGGTGATATAGTACTGGTAAGGACGTGGGGACCCACCAATCAAATAATGGATCGGCATCATTTCCATACAGTCAGTGAATAAATAATTAATTTAATTATGATATTCACTAAATATAATTCGAATTTCTAAAATGGACTTGTAAATAAAGGAAAAGGATTTACTGCTCTCTAATAAGCAATTTTATACAACTTGGCACCGCTGTCATATCGATTTTATGAGGAAGCCATTTATTGCAAAATGCATACTGCTCTACGTCACACATAAACTTCCCCCAGTTGATTACGATATATGCCTCGTTTGTTTTGAGTTTAGGGACTTTCTAAACTGTTTTAGGACTCTTAAACTGATTTAATAATTATATATATCTTTTTCTTTTTTTATATCTAATCAAATTTACTATTAAAAAAATAATGACTAAAAAATAAGACTAACTAATCAAATTTAAAATTTAGTCTTAAATTAAACAAGACATAGACTAATATTTTCCTCGTCTTTGAGAGGCCACATGATGCAGAGATTCATCTTTATCTAATTGTCATATAGGATCGATTGGAGGTTTAACGTGTCCAATTCCTTCACTTACTCAACCAATATGACAGTCGAAATAATATCATATATAATATTATAGACGATGAAAATCTTGGATAACATTCTTGCATATAATATTAAAGATATACCACTCTTAACATTTTGGAGCAAGGGATGAGAGACTCGGATTAACATTATCATGAATAAAACAAGATAACATTTTGGAAAATTTGATAATTAGAAGATACTATTTGTTTTCATGATCCCCAATGAATCCCTAATCGGGTCTGACAACTCCGTATACGCCTTCCTCCTCCAAGGTGGAACGTAATGGCAAAGCTCCGTGCTCTCAACGATGCCGGCCGAGATCTTTACCGATCATCCGACAAAAAGGAGCGGACAAGTAGAAAAATCTTAGTTCTAGAAATTTCATTAGCTTGCTTCTCTGGGAGGGGTACTCTTTGACAATCTTTGCTTGAAGATCTTTTTGAAGTTGCATTCACTCATTTCTTGCTCTATCTGTCCACAGAAGCTGCAGAATCTAGGGAGCATTTCATATAAAACCTTCACGTCAAATGGACTTGCATCAACGTGGGTAATTGAGAGAGAGTTTTTGAGCCGTCGTAAACTACTTTATTAGCATTACTAATATTCTGCAACTAGCATAACCTCAGTAAACTACTTTATTAGCATTACTAAACTAACCAGCATTTATCTCAACCTTTTCTTGTGCAATATAATCATTTTCGTGTCATGAAACATGAAATCACTGGCAAGAAAGATTTCATACTACACAACCCAGTAACACTGAAACTAAAAGTCCATAATCCCAGTCGACCCCAAATGTAAGTCCTTTAAAAATTCATATGCTACTGTCGATAAAGAATTACCGCAACAAGAACGGCGCCAAGTCAAGGACCCGACACAAAGCCAACGAAGTGAGCTCGTAAAGCCTCAATCCCTTCCCTCTCCAGAAGTAGAACGCTGAACGCTGAACGCCGCAACGCCCACATCGTCTTATTTAATATCCTCCCTGAGCTCAGACTTCGATTCCAAGCTCGGGGTGCAGCATACTTTCCCCATGGCTAACCCCGTGGGAGAAAGTACTTTTGCCACGGCCGTGTCGAAAATTGTCTGACATAGGGGGGCCGGAAGCAATCCCGTGATTGAATTCGTGTAGCTAGGGTGGAGGAAGGGATCCGCAATCGCCTTCACCAACTCTGCCGCCGTCAGTTCTCCGCATTGGCCAAATCCCAAGAACCCAGTAAAAGGAAAGTTGATCGTCTCATGTCTTGATTTAGAACTAGAAGGATGTAACCATAAGTCATAGACGCATTTCGTCAAGCACCTAGCCTTCGGCTCACTTCTCCTAGTCTACGAAAGAGGAGGCCGCTCATCTCATATGGGTAGAAGCTTTCGAGTACCATGGAATGACTTCCCCTCGCTCGTTTATTTTAACAGCTTCTCAGAAGACCGCATCATTTTATTGGGCCAAAACATCCTTCACAAAGTTCCGGTTTCCGTCGAACGCGTTCACATAATTACGCGGATCCGGGTTAACATATGGATACTCCGCTATGATACCAACGACCTCTCGCGCGCCTCTCTCTCTCCAAAGCCCAGTTACCTCTTAGGTTTTAGGGGTTTTTGCGTTTCCCCACCGCTCGTCCTTTGGGGTCTCTCTAGATTCCACAGATGAAGGTGAGAACCGATCAATCTACCTTCTTCAACCTTTTCTTGGGTTCTGTGCTGTTAAGCGTCTGCTTTCCTTCTACGTTTTGGAATCAGATAGCGGTGGAGGGATGCATGCATGGTGAGCTGGACAATGTATACGCGACGCTGAAGAAACTGGAGGAAGCGGAGAAGACCAAGATCGACCTCCTCATATGTTGCGGAGATTTCCAGGTAATTGTTTTGTTGTAATAGATCCTTCCAGCTATACTTCTTATAATTGCAGAAATGCATGATTGCGAAAGAAAAACTAAATTTTGAGTTCATGAACGATGAGGCAATTCCAGGGAGTTTAAACCGAGACTTATTGCCTATATTGATCAAGGTCTCTAAGAAAAGATATCGTCCTTTTTAAATTTGTCAATTAATCGCTGGCTTCTCTTCTTTCTCGTCAGTTTTTTGATACCGGGTTTCATCTTATCCTGTCATCTACACTTCTCTTTTGCCCTTTTCCTCTTTTTGTTTAAACAGGCTGTTAGGAACGAAAGTGACCTTCAGAGCTTAAATGTCAAACCAAAATATCGTGATATGAAGTCATTCTGGAAGTACTACTCAGGACAAGAAGTAGCTCCATATCCGACCATATTCATTGGTGGAAATCATGAGGCGTCTAATTACTTGTGGGAATTGTAAGTTTGTTGTTTTATTATTAGATAACTGGCTTTGAAAATGTATGAACAACTCTGTATTCATTTAATTTCTCCAGCATTGTTATCTGACTGCTTTTAGAACCATAAACTCGGGGAGATTTGTGTATCCTGACAGAATTTAGGAGTACAATTAGTAAATCTGCAAGTTTCAAGCCATAAAAAATGTTTAGAAATTAGAAAGTTGAAGAGTATACTTAAGATTTAATGGAAACTACTTTGCAAAACATATTAAAACATATTCTGTGATTTTATCAGTTTTTTTCTCAATTTCTGTTGGTCTAACAGAATTCTTGCACACTTATTTTCTTAGTGTCCGCCATCCTTCCTTTTCTTCTTCTGATGGCATTATGATGTACTGTTAATGGCTCTTTTACTAGGTATTATGGAGGATGGGCTGCGCCTAACATTTACTTCTTGGGCTATGCTGGAATTATTAAGTTTGGCAACATCCGAATAGGAGGGCTTTCAGGAATTTATAAGCCACAACATTACTTTTTAGGCAAGTTTGACTTTGAATCTGTGGATTCATACTTGAGATATAGATAACATTAATAAGCAACTTATCTTCTATATGTATTAATCACAATGTGATTTTTCCTTTTTTATCTTTAACTTATAAAAAAAGTCAATTATGTTACTGGATCAGATTAATGCTTTTTTAGTGAACCATCATTTTCTAAATATTTTTTGCTATTTTGTAAATTATTGATTCTATTTTGCCGTACTTGATATGTGGATTTATGGCTGATTATTTTTTAAGCAGGGCATTATGAGAGGACTCCATATAATGAGAGTGACATACGGTCGGTATACCATGTGCGGCATTATGATGTCTTAAAGCTTATGAGTGTTAAGGAACCAATAGATATATTCTTGTCGCATGATTGGCCCCTCGGAATCACAGAGTATGGAAACTGGCAGAAACTTGTTCGACTTAAACCATATTTCAGAGAAGAGGTAATTTCAAATTTGTTAACCTATTATTTCATATGGTATGCTTTGGTGAAAAACTGAATACTTGATTCTGATCATTCAATCACTCTTAATTGTTAACAAGTAAGAAATAAAAGCTTTTTGCATTTTGTTGTGCAAGGAAATTCAGTAAAAGGGAGAAAATTGTCTTTGTTTTGCTGGTTATGATAATATTCCTGGAAGTTCCTTTTCACTTTTAGTTGTCAATGATAAGAACTTGCAAGGTCTATTTGGATTTTGGGTGCAACAGCAGCTTATAAGCTTGATTTTGTATGCAGCTAGATGCCATATCCTGGTAGAGCTATTCTATCATGAAAGCTTGCCTATGATTTCTTATATCACAAAAGTTTTTCATTGTGTTGATTGCCTGTGGTTTCTTATAGAAATCTTTGTATTAAGTAAGATGATTTTTTTTATTCCTCCTTCCTTTCTCTCCAGTGTAATCAAATAAATTATTCTCCTTTTTGGGGAGTTGTATTTACTTTACCTTCTTGTGTTGTGAAAGAAATGTTTCAATCTTTATATTTTCCTGCTTTCAGCAGAAGTTTCTAATGGAATATCTCAATGGTTACTAGGTCCAGAAGAGAACCCTAGGTAGCAAGCCTGCTGCACAGTTGCTAAACAAATTGAGACCAAATTATTGGTTTTCTGCTCATCTTCACTGTAAATTTCCAGCTATCATACAGCATGGGGAGGATGGGCCTGTTACTAAGTTTCTTGCACTTGATAAGTGTCTCCGTGGGCGCAAATTTTTGCAGGTATTGCATGACTGTATTTGGTACTTAGTTTCAGTTCTGATGAGCAAGTTGCTAGATTCCATGGGACAATCATCTCTGCCTTTTCAGATTTTTGACATCAAATCCGATCCAGGACCATATGAAATTCAGTATGATGAAGAGTGGCTTGCAATAACGCGGATGTTTCATAGTTCCTTCCCATTGACTCGAAAATCAGTTAATCTGAGGTGGGATCTTATTTCTATCTTGATTATTAAGTACTGTTTGATGAGTTTCATGTTCTGTCAATATCTGAGATACTAAAAGTTTATCAATGTTCTCATCAGCGTTGAACAGCATGACGTGCAAGATCACCGGCAGTGGGTGAGGCAAAAGTTAGATGCTAGAGGGGCCAAACCTTTTGATTTTCTACAGTCTACCCCATCCTATGATCCTTCTCATCAACTCTCAAGTCCGTTTCTTACCGGTAACTTTCAGAATTTTTACATATTTTGTGTGTATTTTATTTCCCAAATAAAACCTAGCTTTGGTAGACTTTCTGAAAGGCTTGTTTCCAGACTGTATTCGTAAGAATTTACTTGAAGATTTGTGTTCTATACCTCTAGGTTTTGCGCAGCCACCACCTTATTGTCATCATCCTTCTTCCCCATACTCTGTTTGGTTAGACTATAATTCTTATTTTTTAAATCCTTTCTACAACACGAATTGAAGTCCTACCAAGTTCCGGTGCAACTTTTGCGTCTGCCCTTGGCCAGCATTCATGTTGATGAGGGATGAAAGGAGGGATGATTTGAGGGTGGAGAGCTATGTTCATAATCTAGGGATTTGGGGTTGTATTTTGGATCATATCATACCCAAGACCGATCTTAAAGCCCTGTTTTTGTCTCTGTCTTTCCATTGTTCGCCCTCTAATCACTTTCCAGTTACCTTTGGTTCTCGTCCTCTGCCTCCTCTCTCTCTCTCTCTCTCTCTCTCTCTCTCTCTCTCTCCCCCCTTACTGTGCCACCATTGTTTTTGTGCTATCTAGTTGTTGGCACAAGATGTGCTGCTTAGTGCAGTACTTTCCAGGTGGCACTTAAAAGTTAAAACCTTGCTGATATTCTTCCCAATGTAGATATTTCATTATTATTACTTCGGAATTCACCTTTAGTAATCTAATTTGAAGTTTGAAATGCTCAAAGTTTTGAAAATTTATTCTTCACTCTTATAAGATGTTTTTCTCTTACCGCTTGTGCATTGTAGCACCAATTGTAAAAACGTCCGTTTTCCGATGCTAAACTTAACTGAGACCCATGGATTCTAGGAGTCCACTTCTCTTGTTGGATTTGTTTCTCCTGATGGGATTCATGTATTCTCTTTCACTATTAACCATTTACCCCTTGCTTGTTCTCGAGTTCTATGTCATCAAGTATGTATTGTGAGAGCAATAACAGAGTCATGGAAGTTTCAGAAGCAATCCTTGTTCTTCAGAACTCTTGACGCTAAACCATTTAATGTTGACTGTGCTCTGACTGAGTTTGTAGATATGTTGCTTCCATGCATTCTTACACATGAGTTGTCTATATGCATTGCACATTCTTTTTCTCATTCAGTCTTTCACTATGTGTAGGTCATTGCCGAAACTCCCAAACGGAGTCCTTTCTGCAACTTTTGGAACTTCAGTATCTTCTTGATACCACAGATCAAGTCAATGCACCAGCACAAAGTGCCACACCATCTAAGTCTACAGGTACATAACTAGGCAAATGCTCTTTGTTATATATGCAAAATATCAGGCTTGTGCTAGACAATCAGACCAATAATAACAGACACAAACAGTGTAGAAATCCTTGGCCAAGGAGATGCTAACATTCAGAATTATGCAGGATTAAGCTAGTTATTTCCTAAATTAACTTATGTCAAATTAGTCTTACGGGATTTCTTGATATTATGGAATTAATTTAGTTGGGCCATACACTGGAAGAAGCACTGGAGTTGATCTAGACTCTATACATGTATCGACTTGTTGGATGAATGGATATTACTGTGAGCATGTTTACTTTCCATGTTTTTAACTTTTTATGATGTAGTTACTGTACCTAGACACTTAAGTACATCAGGTATAACTAATAAGTTGGAGTAATCTGCTGACACTATCACAAACATATATTATAAGTTCGTGAAGAATTAAATGGGAAAGAAAACTAAAGGTGGCCCATCTGTTGTATCCCAGAGATGAGGAATTATAAAGCCAATCGCTGCCTTCAAATAGACAAGATTTTATACTCTATTGTAATTCAAGATAGTTTGTCTTCCATAAGAAGAACGATGGAGGTATGGAGGTGCTTGTTAAAAGGTACGAGGAAATTTACACAGTGGATCAACAATATAAGAACACTTACTAGTCCTTCAGAAGGATAAGTGGGAAGATTATGGCAACAGCATTTAGCTTTGCCTACCATTTATAAGAAAAATGATAGTCATACTAGAAACCAGATAGTTGGATTTACCATATATTTTTTGTTGTACTGCATTTTTCTAATTAATTTTCACCTTTAGTAGTGTATGATAAATCAGGAGAATGCTGAATGATGCTGTACTATACTCCTGTGTTTATGCTCTCCATTGTGTGGATCTCTTCATAATAACAACTGTATCATGCTTCTCAATAAATTATTTCCATATACGTGGTTTGTAATAGACTTGAAAAAGGAGTGTGTGATACTTGATAGATGCACTTGATGATGAGGAGGATGATGTGGATGAACTGGAAGAGAAAGAAGCTAATGATGAAGAGTGAAGAGACAATTTGCAGGTGACACGTTACTAACTCCATGATATGTTCGAGCATCATGTCACATTGTTTTCTCTGTAAAATTTTAGTAAAAAGTTTTAACATGTAGAGAGATGATATTTGACCGATAAGTCAGTCAAAATACATATAACTTGATCATGTTTCTGCAATTCTACTTGTGCCTCATTTTATGGTCTCAGATTACTGTGCTATCAAAACTGCTTTCAGGCATGGCATTGTGCAGGTTATTCTAGAACTAAGTTCCCTAATCCTATTTGTTTCCTGAATAGTTCAGCTGTTAAACGATGATATCTGGGGGAATACTTATCCATTTTGGGAAGCTCGTATATAGTCTAGACTTGTTACAAGAAATGTACTAAGTTTCCTGTCTTCCCTGATTAGTCTTCACGAGTTCATCTATCAATTTCAAAGGCATTCTCTGATGAAGTCCAATAGTTTGCCGGGTCTCATCTGAGTTCCTTGAGTTGTTGTTGTTTCCGAGTGACTCATTTTGCATGCTTGCCTGAGATAAATGCGCCACTATTGTCTGACACTGACTGACCTCTCTGATTTGGCATCTGATCAGAAGTTTTTCAACAGTCTTTTTTCGATCATGGAGCAGTCCAGACTTATCCATTCGTAACTCAAATAAAGACGCAACAAGACTCGGCATAGAGTTTGAATCCGATGCTTTATCCAATATTCTTAATTTCCCCGTCATTTTAAGCACGCCTTTTGGAATTCCATGATGCGTTCTTGCTTGATATAAACTCTCCATTGTAGCTCTGATGCTTACTTGCCTTTTGTCTTAGTTGGCATCCACGAACACGCTTGTTTCGTGTTTGGTTGAGGTTGAGCAATCTCGATCAAAGTTTTTTTGGTCAAATCATTTCAGGTTATTAGTCGGTCCACACTTATCCAATTTTTGTTTGACTACAAATAAAGAGCCAATACTACTATCTAAGTTTGAACATCTGACTTTCTCTTCCATTTCCACCTGATCTACAATGGGAATATGTTCTTTTCCATTTGCATGCCTTGTTGGGTTTCTATTACTCCAGTTATTCCTTCCTTTCACTGTTTGGTGTTTACTTGCGATTCCTTTTTACTCCTGGAAATTAGTCAACACTTAGAATAGAAGGATGCTTAAGCCACGTTTCAAGTTATTGTGTCTATCTTCCATTTATTAGGGATTCACTCGGTCACTTCATGCATTAAATTAATGAATGGGCAGGTCCTTCTTTTCCGCCCACAAAGAGATGTCTTACTCTACGAAGGGAGGAATGATTTGACTTTTGAGTCGTAAAGTTTTGAGTGGGAGAAGAGTAACGGGTGGGAATTGCTGAATACAAAGATGGAACACATAAAATAAGCAACAGTTCCGTTTGCTTTTAGGAGTTGCCCCCAAAATTTCCATCTATGACAAACCGAAAGCAGACCTTTGTCAAGAAAGTTCCTTTTACTTTTTTTTTTTTCTTCTTGGTTTGTTGTTTGTTGTTTGTTGTTTGTTGAGTGACTTGTCAAGAAAGTTGACAGACCGCTCATCTTCTAGTGTTCAGCACCACCGTTGCCATAAATGGAAAAGTGACGACTACTTTGCTTCTCCAAGTTTGTCACCCCACCAGTTTCAAGGACCCACGGCGAGCCGGCGTGCTCGCATGTCGGTCTGTCTGTCGGTCGTTTCTCCAAATAGTGCATAGGAGACTATATTTCTTGGGTGGGTGTCCACAATGAGGATCACATAATGTGGTCTTATGAATTTAGAAGACCTTGGTAACTTTTGCATATCTTGTGTGATGGCGTCGTTCAAATGGGTGGTACTAACCCATAGGTTGGACCTTTGGAAGTGGGTTGTTGTACTACCTTTGCAATAAGTCCCAACAACTACAGCCAGAACATTGCAGTGGTCTATTGAATTCATCTCCAATAATTTTCTCCAATGTATCGGATGTGATCCATCTCCCTCTCCCTCTTCCTCTCCCTCTATAAAGTCTATTATGGACCGTTGGGCTACAAAGGTATGAAGACTAATGGACTTAGCTAAGCCATGTGTCTCTTCCTAAAATGTGGCGATACTGTAATGAATTCCTCATGGTGACACATGTCCTAAAAAAAAGGAGAGAGGTATGGAAAACAATCGCAGCATCTCATGAGCTTAAAAACATTATGAAAGACTTATCTTATCGGTTTATAAATTATATCAATATGGGCTTTGGGCCAAAATGGTAATGGAGCCCACTGCCTGCATGGCTACCAAACTGGCTACTAACCTTTTCCAATTTGAGAGGGGCATGTGGAACCCTAGTTTAGAATAGCCAATCTCCTTTTCGAGCCTCTTGCTGGAAGCTAAAGGAGTGAGGAGGATTAGTATTAGTTGGGTAGGGAGCAAGTGTCAATGACTTGAAGGTAAGCTTTCCCCTCTTCTCTCTCCGTCTTCTTTTGTCTCGGGGGGTGGTGGTGGTGGTGGTGGTGGCCAACTCCAACTTGTTTTTGGGGTTTTGTGCTTTGGGATAAGGAGCACTACAAAAACTCTAGCTTGGTCCTTTTGACATGACATCTAGTGGAGGTGGGAGAATTTAACCCCTTACTAGTTTTGGACGTAGTCTAAGGGAGCCCATAATAAACAAGAAAGTTGAAGCCTTATCATCTTAGACTACCAGATTCCTCCACTTCTTCCTCTTCATCCCTTCCTCTTTTCTCTAGATTCCATCTTATGCATCTACTATGGAACCCCTTGCCCCACCCCCAAAGTTAAAGCCCCTTGATTATTTCACTTAATTGGAAGGAGGAGAAGAAGAAGAAGAAAGGGGGAAAAAAAAAAACTTTTGTAGGAGCTCCATATGAGATGGAAAGATGCGCTAATTATTTGTTTAGCTGATAAACAATTATATGCGAGCCATTGACATGCTAAGTGTCAACTTATGTCCGATAGATGCTACTCATCATTACATGCTAATGTAGTGCTACTCTGTCCTACATGGACAATTAATTTGGAATTCTTTTGTCTAGTGGAGCATTCCCAGTGTATTGGCCTATCTATTTGTGATTCATTAGATTGTCGGTTCTAAACAATCTTAGCCTTGTGTCATTAGTTTAAGTAAATTCGAACCTTATCCTAATTGCTGTTTGATCTTGGTTGGTCTATGTTTATTTTATTATCCAGCATCATTACACCACATAAATTTGGTATACCTATTGTAGTGTGAAATTGAGCCTGACGTACGTAGCCTTACTTCCATTACTTATATATAAGTTGATGACAATAAGTAGAACTTTGACCTCTTTCTAGAGCATTAATGATTGCAAGGGGTTTTTTTTTGGAGGATCTCATTGATTATGAGGTTGTACTTAAGTCGTCATCTCTGTAAACATTAAAATTTTGTAGCAGCACATTTAATCTTCAAATATTATTTTCAAGAGTTGTGCGGATCTGAAGGATGTCATTGGCGTCCTATTATTGTTTTGTTTTATAGTTCATAATCAGAGAATCTGTTGTAAACTTTTCACACTGCTTTTTTGACAACGGACAAGGTATCTTTGGTTGGTTGCTCAGCACATTTATATAGATCTAGAACCTTTAACTTGTCAATAAATTATAAAATTTTATGTAGTTTTTTATGATTTATGTTGCCATAATTATCTCTAGATCTCTTTTGTAGATTAATTACTACAAATTGCAAAGAAAAAGAAGGGGAGCATTCTTTGTTCGTGAAGTGGTGGCATTCATGAAACAACGAAAAGGACATAAATTGTGTCATGAAATCTTCCGGATCACTTAAAATTATGTCCATGCTTTGATCTCTTGTCCTGCTCCTTTTGTACTCCATAGATTGGTGCGGCGTTTCACTAGAAAAGTAGTACTTTACTATTAGCAACCAATCACTCTCTCAATCAAAAAGATGCCAAGAGGGGAAGATACATTAAAAATCGTTCTTGGCCTTTTCCCTCCTCCTCACGTCATGGCAAAGATCTCACAACCAGTGGATGGTTATGGGAATGGGAGTACTAAGTGGTACTTACAAGATGGAGACAAGAGAGAGAGGTGAGCACCCTGGTGAGAGGCAGTGTGGTACTTTCCCACCATAGGGCTACATAATGTACGTACATACACACACATACGTACGTACGTACATACATACATACATACATACCACAAGACGGTGATCAAAAGGCAAAAAATGGGAGACACGGGTGTGGGCTCAAAAATCTTTTGGTTCCATTGGTGTCTGGATCTCTAAGAGAGAGATAGACAGCAGAGAGAGAGAGAGAGAGTGGGGGCAGGGGGAGGAAGTACTGTTTGTTTCCTCCTCAGAATCACTGCTGATAGTTTTTGTCATCTGAGAAGTAGACACATGAAATAATAGCAGGATATTATTTTCTTCAGTTAGTACTAGGACCCTCCCATGGCCACCTTTTCCCACTCCTCCCACCCATTATTATCTCACACTGTTTCTGTAGATAGCTACTCTCTCTCTCTCTCTCTCTCTCTCTCTCTCTCTCTCTCTCTCTCTCTCTCTCTCTCTCTATTTGGTTCTTATTGGACATGTTGCACTTTTGAGACCAATATTTGTGGAGAATATGAGAATATAGTAGCTAAGCTCACTTTGCAGCTAAGGATGGAATAATAGCAGCAACTTAGTAAAAAGTTTAGTAGTTAAAATAGATTGAGTAGTCAACTCAACTCAACTCATCAGAATGAGGAGGGGAGGGAAGAAACAGAGTAAGTTTCAGTGGGAAAGGAATGTAACAAGCTAGTGATCATTGGCATCTCTCTACTTTAATCCCCATAAGGGAACTATGATGATAATGCTCGGATCTTTTTGCAAGCGAGTTGGGGATTAGATGGCATTAGAGCAAACCAAGGTGTGGCAGTTAATACCTACTACACATCTATAATGTTAACCTGGTCGATACACAGGATCAGAGTAATAACACAAAGGAAACAAGTCGATCTAAAAATCTAACCCAAAAATAAAATAAAATAAAATAAAATAAAAATCACACACCTTGTCTTCCTACACAAATGAGGGGATCAGTCTCTAAAGGAACTCTGTTATCATCAGCATCATCGTCGTCGTCATCACTGCTACCATCAATGCGCAAAATAATCTCTTCTAAAGTTGCTATCTTCTTAGCCTCCTCAGTGGGAGCAGAGGGTGAATTAGTGATGGTCGTGCCATTACCATCCATAGTAACTGGAATGGCATCCGTGGGACCATTACTAGGAGATGATGAGGTTGAACTCTTGGTCAATTCTTTTGCCCTCTCCACCTCTGCCAGCCAATCCGTGGTCGCCACGACGTACGCCATGAGCGCTGCGCACGACGCCTGGGCGGCTAGGAGGCCGAACCAGAGGCCAAAGAAGCCCATCCTTGCGACGAAGCCTAGCAGAACGGCGACCGGCATGCCGACAAAGTAGAAGGACCCCAGATTAATGTTAGCTCCGGTGGTCGGCCGCGCGCTTCCTCGTAGGACGCCGCAGCCGGTGGTCTGCGGGCAATTGCCGAGCTCGCAGAGCCCGGCGATCGGCAGGGCCGCGGCGGTGAGCTTTAGAATCTCCTCGTCGGCGGTGAACATCCTCCCCCACCGGTGGCGCACCGACGCGGTGAACGTCATAGCCATGAGCCCGAGAACGACGGCCAGGCCAAGCGAGACTACGGTGGCCCGCCGCGCCTTATCTGGTCGGTTCGCGCCGAGCTCGTTTCCGACCCGGGTCGAGACGCCGAGGCTAAGCGCAGAGGGGAAGACGTAGACCAGCGAGGTGGTCTGGATCAGTATCCCCATGGACGCCACCGTGGCTTGCGGATTGGCGAGGAGTCCGCATAGGATTATCATGAGCTCGTACCACCACCACTCGAGGCAGACCGAGACACACGTGGGCACGGCGAGTTTTAGCAGCGCCGACCAGCCACGTAAGCAGTCGGCGGTCGGCGCCACCCACGAGTCCTTGTAGACTCCGGAGAGCAGAACGAAGAGGAGGAGACAGAGGAAGAGATTCAAGTTAGTCAACACCATGGCGAGCGCGACCCCGGCTATGCCCATTTGGAATTTGACGACCAGGAGGTAATTTAAGGGGACGTGGAGGACGACGGAGATCAAGGAGCAGTAGGTGACGGGCAAGGTGATGCTTTGAGACCGTAGGTAGATTCTGAGGGGGTGGAGGAAGGAGAGGATGAGTAGGTCGGGTATGGCAAAGGCGATGAAGGTGTGGGCGGCGGCGGCGATGGAGGGGTCTTGGCGGCAGAAGAGGAGGATCTGGCGCATGTTGAGCCAGAGGAAGGAGATGGGGAGGGAGGCGGAGAGGAGGAGGAGGACAGTGCGTTGCAAGGTGATGCCGAGGAGCTTGCGCTGCTTCGCACCAAACGCCTGGCCGCAGATGGGCTCCATCCCCATCGCCAACCCGGAGAGAACGGAGTAACCGGTGATGTTGGCGAATCCGATCGATAAAGAGCCACCCGCGAGCTCGAGCTCGCCGAGGTAACCCAAGAAGAGCATCGAGATCATAGCACGCGAGTAGAGCACCAGCCCGGTGAGCGCAGTTGGGATGGAGATCTTTCCAATTGCTCTCATTTCCTCCACAACCTATCAAAGATGCATATATTGTTGTAGCAGCTAGCTAGTCATTCATGCATGAAAGTAAGTATATATATCTATATCTATAATATATATATATGTATATACACACACACATATATATAATCCATATATATATATATATATAGAGAGAGAGAGAGAGAGAGAGAGAGAGAGAGGAGAGAGAGAGAGGTGGGTAGATGAAGAGGTGTATATATATATGTATGTATGTATGTATAGATATATGGAGGAGGAGAAAGATATGAGGGTGCATGATGGATATATAGGGGGTAGTAAGTTTGTACCTCGGATGGAGAAGGGCAGCGATGGAGGTCGTGGAGAGGGTCGATAGGAGGAGGAGAAGCGATCATGGGTTTGGTGGGGTTTAATAACAGATGAGACTTTTTGAAAGGGAAAGAGAGAGCAGAGGGAGAAGTGTTGCACATTTCCGTTTGTTTGTCTTCTACTCGGGTTTTGCTCTTTAGAGTTTACACACTTGTGTATATATATATATATATAAGGATGAAAAGGCAGCAAGAAAGTGACACGTGGCCCTATTATAAGAGGAGATTCCAATTGATTTGAAATTCCTTTGGAATCATTAAGTGACAACTTCTCAATTGGTTTCAGTGAATTTAAGATAGATTTCAGTGCATTTAAAAAATTCTAATAATTTGAAGTCTGAATTTTTGGATGGAATTTTATAGGAGCAAAATAGTAAATATATATATAAATACATATACTGAAACAAATTCTTATATTATTCTAAACAACAAGATTAGATAGATTTTATTTTATTTTTATTATTTTCCAGGCAATGGAATATATTTCTAAATAAAACAATTGACTAATCTCTAAATAGAATCAATTGAATTTCATCTACAATTGGTTACAAACGTACCCTTAGAGTTAAAATTAAGGATCTCTCTCTCTCTCTCTCTCTCTCTCTCTCTCTCTCTCTCTCTCTCTTTATGAACAAACAAACATGGTAATCCTTTCTTCCATGCATGTCAGATAGAAGGGGAACAATCGTCTGCAGGAATTTTCTGCAGCCGCACTTGGTACTACCTTGATTGGCTGACAAATTCCTTTGTAGAAAATTTCTGCAGCACAAAGATCTTTCAGCCATTTTCTAAAAAGAAAAAAAAAAAGAATATATAACATAATAGCATCTTAGTTAAAATTATACTGAAAACATTTATAGACAATAAAACTCATTGACCATCTGAGCACTATCATGAAATTTTTAACTATTATTTTAATTTTCTCCAGTAGTGTGTTTTGACCTTTTTTTTATTATTATCTATTGTTATATATAAACTTGATGGTCCCAAACGAAGGAATTATCTTTTTTTCTCCTTAATACTCCCTTATCTAAACCCACGAATAATTAGAAAAGGTTTGTGAAATGGATGATTTCCAGAACCAAATCATCCGTGCATGTTCGCCATGCAAAATTCTCATTCGTTTTCCAGCTGGTAATCGTGTCACGTACAGAGGCATAATCCAATTCTTTCTCGAAGATAGCCACTGACGAGAACTTTTTATGATATTATTATTATTATTATTATTATTTGTACCCAATGCTTCCTTTGGTCTTATTATTCTCTCTTTTCTTTTTTTTTCTTTCCTTTTTTTAAAAAAAAATAAAAAATTGTTCTCTCTTTTCTACTGGAAGGGATTCTCCATCTTGTATGTTTTAGTACTTCTTATCTTACATCGTGAAGTAATCCAGATTCGAATTAAGTTTAGGTACTAATATAACCTAAGCTGCTTGTAGGAAGCGGGGTTGTTGATTATTTTATTTTATTCTTTAATTCGTTCTGAGAGGCTTTAATTACTTTGTTTCCTCCTCACATAACGCAAAGCATCTCTTTGGTTGGTGGGAATTTTGCTGGAATTTTCAGCAACTAAAGAGAATGCTGCCCCCCTCCCCCATCTTAATTAGTGGGTGTCATTTTAGGAGTCTGTGTGGGGGCCTCCTCCTTGCTTTACACTAATCCTTACCCTATACTGCATTTGTTCCTTCTCCAACTTGCCTCTTGTCTCATCAATACACTACTACCCAAGTGCTCCTCCGCCCTTTCTCTGATGTCAACCCTCTCTCATGGTGAGGCTGGTGGCCTTCAGGTGTCCTTGAGGATCTTGAAATGCTTTAAAAACATTATTATATACATACATAATATACTTAGGAAGGGAGGGAGAGAGAGGAGAGAGAGAGAGAGAGAGAGAGAGAGAGAGAGAGAGAGAGAGAGAGAGAGAGGTACCATCATATATGCTGTGAAGTTTGAGTTGATGAGAGAAGAGAAGGAAAGAAGAAAACCCTAAAACTGGACAGTGGTAAATGGTATAGCGATGAGGAAGCAGTTGGAAGGTAGGGAGCAGAGATTGGAAATACGAGCAACAATAGAGTCCACTTCCTTTCTTGCATCCCTTTCCACAACATGTTGAGTAGTTGGCAGCCTTTATCTGACACTACGGCCAGGTGGCAACACCAACGTGAGGGGAGCCCCTACTACGGCATCCCCAACTATACATAACAAGTTGCCTCATAATTCTCCCTCCCTCCTCCTCCCACTTTTGGACTTTTTTTTTTCAATATAAATTATATATATTTATATATTTTTATCAGTGAGTGGGTTAATAAGCTTCTGCTGCAGCCCAGAGGTGAGTTGGTGAAAGCCACAAAGATGGTAAGATGCATTGCTTCTCCTCCAGCTGGGGTTGGGTGGTGGGTGGGATTCAGACTTCCTAAAACGGAGCGAGCAGAGGAGACGTGTGAACAGTATAAAATACATCTGCATGAATTCAATGGAGGAGAGAACTTAAAAGCTGGGCCCAGAACCAGATTAAACCACCAAAGACTTGTCACGGTTCCCGATAGGATGAGGTCCAAAGAACAGGAACATGGCCCAACACATACATATATACGAATCCAAAGACAGCCCAGGTCCCAGCTGCCCAAGAACGGTTACTGTAGTAGTTGTTTATCTATTCAAATGTTTGGAGGGTGCTTTCATGGGCCCCTGAACATTTATTGCCATTAAGCACTGCTGCAACTCGAATCGGTTATAATATCCTCTGTTATATAGGCCGAAACAAGCTCGACTATAATTGCTTGCAGTCCCCCCTGCGTTTCCTGATATGGAAATATTTTCATCAAAGAATAGGGCCACTCCTAAATCAAGTACACTGCTTCTGGTTGCCCTTAAGAGCTGATGAAACGACAAAGTTCTTCTGCTAGTAATCAAATCACACTTTTTGCTGAGCTAATAATAAGTTCCCGGCAGGGAGATCAAAATCACAACAAATATCTCGTCCCACTAATATTCACTGGGATATATGGAGAACATATTCAGAGGATAGACGTGCCTCTTCTGACTTGTAGAGCAATCCTGTTTTAACTGTAGAATAACATCATGAGTGAGTGACCCACCATCAGTCCATCAGCTATAGTGGCGTTCCTGCCTATTTTGACCAACACAATGCTATCACGGATCAAATAGCTGCATTCTGCGCCATGTGGAAGCGAGAAGCCTCGGCATTTTGATCGGTCAAAGATCGCATAAATATGTCAACTGAGGTCAGAGACAGTCTAGTTGGATCAGGATAACTTCGACTCAAGCATATAAAGTTTACTACTATTCCCTCACCTCTTCTGCAGATAACACTCACTAGGGCATAACAGATGAAACTATGTAATGCTGAAGAATTCAGTACAATGCACGTAGATGATTCACTTTTACTGGCATAAGACCGATGCTGCAGCTAGTTGTTGTCTGCTGGTGATGGTGGTGGTAGCAGCGTAGTAGCATAAGAGGCTTTACTCACTATCTTGAGAACAATTAAAGGCACTGTAGAATGGCACTGAAAGCACTAAGATGTTTCAGAACCTTATGATGGCCCCAAACACAAGAATCTATTCCAAGATGCTGATGCAAGAACATTTAACGACAGCCCCTGGAGAACAAATTGAAGTCTCACAGCGGCTGAAGCACTAGGTGCGTCTCCATCTGCTGCATTGATCAGCATATCCTCATCTTATCTGTTAGCCACTGAGATCTTGATCCAGACAGCCACAGCAGGCAAATGGTTGATAACTTGGCACATTAACATCAAACCGAATCACTTAAGAAAGAACTATTAACATACCGGTCCATTAAGTCACACAATAGAATATGTCCATGCTCATCCTTGATGGCCAGAATGCGACTCACCAATAGGAGCTTCAGACGATCAAGTTCATAGGAGCAAGCATAAAAGAGTTCCATCAACATAAAGAACAGGTGCATCTAATCATTATCACGGAAGTCGTAACTTCGACAAATTCTCCATCTTTACTGAAGAGAGCATGTTCTCCTTAACATGTCATATATTGTAACCCTTCAATGCATCTATGGATATTTAAGAGAGAGTGTGTGTGTGTGTCCCAGCTATCAAAGAGGATGTGCTAGAAAAACTTATAACAATATACATGATAAAAGTTTTCAGCAAATATTAGGCTTATCATATCTCTTATATAGTGAGATAAATTGACAAAATTGGTTAATGGAAATTTTCTGGTACTTTTCTCAAACAATGCAACTATAATTATTCTTGCCTTTTAGAGAGCAGATAAAATGCAGTATCTACACTCTGTCAAGGCTGAAATGATGGAGGTAACTCATAAAAAGCCAGGAGAGGCCGAAATGAAGGAATGTAAGAAAAATCTAGCATCTTTATTAGACCACTTCAAATAATAAATGTACATATTTCTGATATGTAATAGCTACTAAATAGCAGCATGAATGATAATTAATACAACCTTATACTTATCTGTGACCCCTTGTCCGTGCAATATAGGATCGAGGAAGGCCGATAATTGCAACAAGGCCACTGAAAAAAGCTGCAGCTGCTGCTACAGCGAAGGACGGTGAATTTCCACCACCAAATAATTGATCCCACGGTCCACTTCCCAGGGATACAAGCATCTGAGTGCACAAGTTCCATCAGCAACAGTTTAAAATGTGTAAAACTCATCATAATACAGCAGCATAGCACATTAATAATAATCAACAATTTTACCCACCCAGATGACCCCCTGCATGGTTTATAGGCATGTACACTAATGAAACAGATTGATTGCTGGCAGAGTTTAATTTAGGATAACGAACTTCTAGATACAGCTCTTTTCCATTTCATGTTGAACAAGTCAAGATTAAGTCAAGACTTTTCCTTTTATGATATTTTCTTCTTCTTCTTCTTCTTCTTCTTCTTCTTCTTCTTCTTTTCTTACTGAGTTTTCCACCATCAAAGTATTGATCAAAGAAATAGGAATCTAAAAAATCAATACTTCTTCCAGAACACAAAGAATAGACTCACAAGAAACTACATAATGAATACTCTCAGTGTATGTCACAACCTAACTAAAATTTTTCAGCTTGATTTTAGCCTACCAGTATCAACTTTTGTCCTTGAAGAAATAAAAACTGTCATCCCTTCAAGTAACATAAGAGTTAATAGTGGAGGGACATTATAATTTATAGGCACCTGTAATCCAGATTTGAAAAAACCTAATTTTTCTCCATATTACTGTCCGTTCCAGTGATCAAACTCCCCTAACAGTATATCTATCTAATTCCCCTAACAGTATATATATATATATATATATATATATATATATAACCTTATCAGATGAGCCAAATTTGAGCAAACCAGAACTCAGTTTCAAGCCAAAATGAAATTCAAACAGTCAAGCTGTGCTGTGAAGTACTATGAAAGATCATTTCAAACCTAAGGAGCCGAGCTCGAGTAAAATATATTGGGCATTGAGCTTAGTCATATTCAGCTTATCTCAAATTCAAGCTAAGCAAAGCTTGGCTTCAATCAATTTTGAGCTGAGTCCGGCTTAGTTGAGCTCAGTTCATCAATATACTTAGTCTGGTGGAAATGTAAATGCAACCATATCCTCTAGGCCTCCACTGCCAGAAAGGCTGTTTGAATTTTAAAAACCCACACCTATGAACATAACAACACTGGAAAGTATTACCATCTCAAAAGAGGACACACTCTACTTCAGACGATACAGAGTTATAATAAGCAGTAAATGTTATTTTATCTTTTCCCATTCCATTTTTATCAATTCCCATTCTGTATGAAACTTTTGTCCAAGAAATACTGATCTATTTCATGTTACGAAAGAAATTTTTCAACAAGATATCCAAGTCAGCATCAGCACTAGCGACGTAAAAAGTGGATCATGTGGGACCCCGTACCATGTTACATGTAGAAAGATATGCTAGCATTCGAAGGTCCAAGATTGACATGGGTATTCCCCAAACAAAAAATTCTTTGGATCGGTTTCTACAGAGAGCATGATTACTTCACCTAGTCACCTACTCAATTACCATCACCTCCTAACTTTTGATGATTTTATCATGGGAGTGGTAATGTACATCAAACTTAGCAAACGAGTGCTCTTTTCCACATTTCAGTCATAGCATTAACCTTTCACTGAATTCTGAGTTGCGGAAGACTGCTATGAAGATTGAAGCAGCTCAGATTATCCAATAGAAGCATGGAGAGAGAAAAGTAGCTAATGCTACCCAGTTTTTCCTTGACATGGTTAATGATTTACATCACTATTTTGACCATCAAGAGGAAACCAATGAGCAAGGGTGACGTGAATGCTTCTTAGGACTGTCAAAATAATCAAGCTGGCTCGAGCTCGAGTCGATAAGACTCTATCAAGCTCAGCTCTAAAATGAGCTTAGCCGAGCTTGATCTTCAAAATAGACTTGAAAATATTTTCGAGCCAAGCTAGATCATGAACCGTCTTGTTCAAGTATGCTCGAAATAATTATAATATGTACATATATATACATAATATATATATATATATATGAGTAATATTTTCTATATTATATTATATTTCTATTCTATTTTAAAATTTGCTTAAGTGGATTTTATGTACTCTGATCTTGTAGAGTTTGATTTTGAATTTTGATGTTATCATATCTTTTCAAAATACTTAGATATTTCCATTAATTTATATTTTTATAATGTTTATATTTTAAAGTTGAATTAGGCCTTATTTTAAGCTTGATTCAAGCCTAGCCCTAAATAAAACTTAATTTAATCAAGCTTGGTCAAGCTCAAAATTTGGCTTAAATTGATTAAGGCTTAAAATTGCTAATTCATCGACTCGTTTAGGCACGAGCTCGAAATTAGTTTGAATTGAAATCATTTCAATTCAAGCTTGATGAGAGCTAGACTCGATCAAGCTTGGCTCAATTACACCCTAATGCTGTTGCAGCTACTGATTATTTGGCCTACAATGCATTATAAGAGGATGCATGTCCATCTCAAGATTATTTGGCCTTCAATTCAAGCCTTAATTTGATTTATCATTTTATCTTGAAAGCCAAAAGTGACTATTTAGGGAATCAAGAAATCCATATAAAAGATTTAATTTCTATCGAATAAGGCAATCGAGAAAGGAAAACTAACCGACTGAAAGCTTCTTTTCCTAATGGAAAACTTGATGTCACAACTTTTTAACAATATTAGGTCTCACAAGCACCGGGAGACTTTTGTTGTATATGGGAATTTTATAAGCAATGAAGCGCTGCAAGTTGACTTTATTAGAGTTGAGGCTGATTCAGAGAATCCAAGCTGACTTCATTTGGCTGTGATTTAATGAGACTTGTAGCAATTAGGGTATAGGTGATGATGGTAGGGGCAAATATAATCAAACAAGGTACAAAAAAAAGACTACAGAAGAAAGATGTAACTAACAAAAACCATATACACGTAATTCTTATCAAGATAATTTAACTTTGTTTTCCCTTAATCTAGTCTTATACATAGACACCTTATCGACTAGAACTTTTCTTGCCAATCATTTAATGCTGCCCTTTGTCACCGCATATTAGAACTGCTTCATGATGCCCAGATCTAAGCACCTTTACTCTATACTTGCATTTAGGTACGTAAAAAATTAATAAATAATGGAGCATTAGGTTAATTAGCACTGATCTACAGCACCGCCAAAAAGGAGTACTAGTCAATACTAGGTTCACAATAGGTAAGATCGTGTCGTTTTGTAAAAAAATTGTATTGAAGTTGTTTTGCTATTTCATATAGGGGTTCCTAAAAATGAGCCCTAGATTCTTCCCACAGATAACTAGATATACTTAATCTACTTCAGTTCTTCAGCCTACTGTCTGAAATACTTTTGAATAATTTTTAAGTTCCAAATAATTTAATCACTTATTTGCAAACAAGAATCCATAGTTATGCCTATCTGAAAGCAACTTCCTCTCAGCACCGTACATTAATACCTACTTAATTCAATAAGAGTATGATCTTCTTATTCATTTTCTTTTTAGTAGATTGATAGTCAAGTAGAGGATCTAGCACTTCAATAAAGCATTTGTAGCAATTCATTACACTGTCAACCACTTTTTTTTCAGTTCAATACCCAAGGAAAGATCCCATAGTCATGCACCAATTAAAATAGATTAATGCACAAAAGCAAAATAGCACTTGGCTAAATCTGCAAGAGAATTTTACCTGAGGAATCACAATGGCTAAATTCAGGATTCCCATAGCCAACCCTGCAAAATAAGAAAATTTTATCATATCTTATAATATTATAAAAGTACATGACAGAACAGAAGGCAAAGAAGCTCAGCACTCACCTTGGCCGAGTCGCAGCGACTCTATACGAGTAGATATCATTGCATATGGTATGCTATAAGTGATCTGTGGATAGGATAACCAGTCAGTTTATTGGATAGCTATTGCCATATCAGCATCAAATCATAAACATATATTGAGGCTTAAGATAAAACAAACATTTACTCACTGCTAAAGGTGCCCCAAGAATTGCAAAAACAACAAGTGCAGCAACAACAACGCCATCCGGAGGAAGCCCATTGGGTGTGTAATCTGTACTTTTTGCAATGGACGTAATTATGAGCATTGCTAAAAAACAGAATGACATGAGAATGTTTGAGACCCCCCAGACAAGGCCAGCCCCCACTTCTTACAAAGCTTTTCTAATATCACTGAAGTAAATCCGAGAACAACAGAATTCAACATCAGAGCAAAAGCACCCATCCTTACACCATTATGATAATTTTGTCCTTCTCCTGGGTTTCCTTTGTAGATCTCCCTGCCCATCCAATCAGTGTCAAAGAGAAAGAATGGGAACCATCCGACCCACGTAAGTGCTGTAACAATCAGAACAATCCAAACCGACCATGTCAGATACCTAAAAGAGCCCATTAACTCCCAGAGGAAAGCCTCTTCGCCAATGTTCAACTGCTGTGTCCCTTCAATAGAATTTGGAAGCTGATGACCAGAAGGCTCAGGAACTTCCTGGACTGCTGTTACACTAATATAAGTAGTGAAAGCAAGAAGAATCGTGTCCAAAAGAAACACAGACTTGAGATTAGCACAATTTACGCCACATGCTGAGGTTACTGTGAAGGGAAATATCGTAAACCAGCCACTATAGGATCCAGCAGCAAAGCCAAGTATGTTTCCCAGTGCCATGAAGAGTGAAAAGTAAGCATTAGCTATCCGAGTCCGTCTTTGATCCTTTCCTGAAATAGCAAGAAGATATATAAATAGAAGTCACATTAGTCATAGTACAATTGAAAAAATCCTGAAAAATTCTTCGGATATGACATCATAACATCTATCCACTGGTGTCGCTAGAATAAAGGTCAGTAACTCAACAATAAATATAAATTAACAACACAACAGACACCTAATAAACCTACCAATGAGCACGATAGATATGCAATTATATATCTTACAATGCACCTCCTTACTACAGTTGATAATACCAACAAAACACAAGAAATATTGCAAGCTGTTCTACTTTTGATTCTTTGGATTTTATAGCGCGAGTATAAAATAACACTAAAAGCTAAAAGACAATTTGTCCACATCTGAACGATATTCTCCTAACCTACACTACTTTAATCTAATTTAGTGAAAATCATGCAAATCGCTTTCAGATGCACTAATTTAGAAATTAACAGATCAGCAATTACGATTAGGACAAAGCCGGCCATCGGCGTTACAACGACGCTAAGATGCACGTGAGACGCACGCCGATCAAGAAAGGAGAGAGAAGGTAGAGATGGATGACCCGTGAGATCACCGAGGAGGGCCCGGCACGGCCCCTGGGTTGTGTTATTTCCGACGTCCAGGAGCCAGAACCCGATAAGGTAGACGACAACGGCGCGCGGTCGCTTGCCGACGGGGTCGCCCAGCGCTCGGCCGATGTCGGCGGAGAACCCGATGGTGAGGACCGCGGCGGCGATGGCGGCGGCGCCGCCCACGATGAAGGGTCGTCGGCGTCCGAGAGGTCCCGCAACGCGATCGCTGAGGTGGCCGACGAGGGGCTGGACGAGAAGGCCAGAGAGGGGCCCGCAGAGCCACACGAGGCTAGCGAACTCGTGCGGAATCCCTAGCTCTTGCACGTAAGGGGTGAGAAGAGATAGCTGCAGAGCCCAGCCGAACTGGACCCCGCACGCCACCGACGCCACACGGAGCAACCGCCGCAACGGAACCCTATGCCCCGGCGGCGGCGGCGCCGCATGGCGGGACGGCGCCGCTGTCCTCGATCGTTGCGCTCCCGTCATCCGCTCAATCCGAAAAGATTCGTGGGAGGAGCGGAGAGGAGAGGAAAGTGGAGGAACGAAAAAGGTGGTGCATTCGCGTCGCCACGCTATATGATTCTAAAGTGTGAGGTAGGAGGAGGTGTCCCCTTCGAACATTTTAAAAAATTGGCTCTACTTAAACACCTGGAAAACTACCCAAAACAATGCCCAAACGCATGTGATTGGTCACAACTATTTCTTTGGTGCGGTTTTTGCTTGTACAGGAAGAAGAAGAAGAAAGAGTAGGAGGGGGTGGGGGTGAAAGGTTGGTCCAGGACTCCGCTTTAAATGCACCCGTCCCTTTTCGCCGCGAAGTTATACGGTGGTAAGGGATCGGATTACTTGATTCGTCAGCATGTGGAGGTGAAGGTTAAGTTATGATCACAGGATGGTTAGAGTAGCGCGTCTCTCCAGTAAACAAAATTGAGGAGTGGGTGGTAGTGGGATTAATGTCAGGGGCTTGTGGTTTGAGCATATTTACGGATCGTACCCTGAACGAATTCTAATTAAGGTCTAAGCCACGTCAAAAGTTAGTAAAGACTATCATAAGAGTTCACGTTTTGATACAGCGTTTCGTGGAGGAGGATATTTTATTTTAGTTAAATGTGTGGACCCCAGGGCTTAACCAGGCTTGTCACTGATGCAAGCGATGAGGAAGTGGGCAGATGGATAACTTATCGGCACGCGGGTCGATAATTGTCAGGGCTGGCTGGCGCATAAGAGGACAGGCGATATGTTAGAAAAAAATACTTCGGTGGCGCCGCTCCGGATGCTTCGGCGCACCTACTTTCGAACACAAACATGAACCCATGTCTGTGATAAGTCGGCGTCTCGACTCTCGACCACGCTGGCGGAATGAGCCCGTGCTGGGCTCGAGACCAGCATGGGACTACTATTATCGGTCCATCTCTATCTAGTTATATGGGCTTTGATTTGAGGTTCCAGACTTGGGGTGATAAGTTTTGGAACGAAATAATAGAGAGTGCTAATTGGACCAACAAAGCCCTATCCGGCCCGTTTAAACCTCCGTTCTTTTGTTACGGAGCTGAATAAGAATCGAGTCCAGAACCAAGATTTAAATATTATTGCAAACTTTTGGTATCTGTTATATGTTTCTAGTCAGAGTCATCGAGAAAAAGACATGGATATGGATCTAGAACCTGATAATGGTATGTATCCAATTCGTTTTGACCTTCTACTGAGTCAAAACTTAATTATTTATTTACGAAATTCAAATATTGTCATGTAAGATGAATCGGCAACCGTGCTATATCTTCACCGACTTCCAGTGAACCAGCTAGGCAGCTACACGCTTACTGCTTAAGCTTACGAATTCGGATTTCCGACTCGGATTCAGAATTAACATCTGCAACGTACAAGTCCTAGCCGCCGACTTTTGTATTATTCTCACTCGGTCCCTCTTCTCCGCCTGTACCCTAGCAAAGTGTCGACCTAGGGTTTAACTCCCCTCGCCGAAGCTATGACTGCCGATGAGCCCCCTTCCTCCGTCGCAGCCGGAGAATCAGCCATCCCCCAACCGTACGTCCTTCGTGAGACCCTATCTGGCCACAAGCGTGCCGTCTCCGCCGTCAAGTTCTCCCCCGACGGTTCACTCCTCGCCTCCGCCTCCGCCGACAAGACCCTGCGAGTCTACTCGACCTCCGATTTCTCCCTCCGCGCTGAGCTCTCCGGCCACGCCGAGGGCATCTCTGACCTCTCATTCTCCTCCGACGGCCGCTTCCTCTCCTCCGCCTCTGACGACCGCACTGTCCGTCTTTGGGACCTCTCCACTGCCTCCCTCGTCAAGACCCTCATCGGCCACACCAACTACGTCTTTTGCTGCGCCTTCAACCCCCAATCCAACATGCTTGCCTCCGGATCTTTCGACGAGACCGTTCGAGTGTGGGAGGTCAAGTCAGGGAAGTGCCTTCGCGTCCTACCCGCTCACTCTGAGCCCGTCACCGCAGTCGATTTCAATCGTGACGGTTCCCTTATCGTCTCCAGTAGCTACGATGGGCTCTGTCGGATTTGGGATTCCGCCACCGGGCATTGTGTGAAGACGCTCATCGACGATGAGAGCCCGCCGGTATCCTTCGTCAAGTTCTCCCCAAACGGCAAGTTTGTGCTCGCCGCCACCCTCGATAGCACCCTGGTGAGACCTACTTACCTTGAACAATATTTGGATTTATGACAATGCTGTGGCAAGTTTAGGCCTTTCTTTCTCTTGAAAGGGGCCACATGGATTCTTGATGCAAATGAACACTCTAGTTACGACATTATGAAGATTTGATATTGACAGGTAATATTGAAGATTAAAAGGAAAAATAGTCGATAAAGGGATTGTGACTATGATTATTCTAATATATGAAGATGTTAACTGCTTTATGCTGTGGGAAACATAGTGTTTCATGATACTTGAGTATGATGGCCATTTGCCAGTTAAATGGAACTAGAAGTTTGGATTTTTGTTAAATGCTAATACTCATGCAAATCTGTATTTCCAAGATTTGAAGGTAAGGTCTCATTCTGTTATCAGATCAATCATGTCCTATGGGCCACAATCTTGGGGAAGGAGAGCTACAGATATGATAAATTGATTATACCATGTTTAATATGTTAAACTTGGGATTGTTGTTTGGAGTAGCTAACTTGAATGAACTATTACTGTTGAATTGATTGAGAGGGTAAGAAGAAAACCAATACAGAGTCACTACTGAATAGAATGAGGATCTGCCTGAATGAGGGGGGAAGAGGGACGTCTTTAGGATTAAATGGGAGGAGAAAGTAGAACAAGGGACCAATCACCAATGTTGTGTGGAATGTGAATGCAGTAGAAGTAGGGAAAACAATGTTGCGCTTGGCAACGACATTGTGTCAACTGAACAATGTCTTTCTAAATTTGCATAATTGCATCTATACTTCTCTTAAGTTCTTACTCCAGTGTTATTCACTAGTATCAAGAAAACATAATGGATCACGTAGCTGATCCTATATTTCTGAAGAAAATGAGAATAAGAAATACTAATACATCAATCGATGGGAGATCATTTCTTGTGTTCCAAGATTGCTGTCAAAGTAGCTTGAACATACTTGAAACAAAGAAGTACTTTTTATTGTGTTACTTATCTAATATTCGAGGAAAAATTTATCTTATGTTACGAAGAGCTTCAATACTTTGGGATGCATCTTTCTGGTAATAATGTTTTCATTTGTACACTTTTTTGCACATGCAGAGGTTATGGAATTTCTCAGCCGGAAAATTCTTGAAGACATATACTGGGCATGTTAATTCAAAATTCTGTGTTCCAGCAACATTCTCGATTACAAATGGGAAGTACATTGTTAGTGGTTCAGAGGACAATTGCATATATTTGTGGGAACTCCAATCAAGAAAAATCGTCCAGAAATTGGAAGGGCATACCGATGTTGTCATTGCTATATCATGTCATCCCAAAGAGAATATGATTGCATCAGGAGCACTTGGAAATGATAAGACGGTGAAGATATGGGTCCAAAAAGAAGATTAAAAAGAAAAGGGTCTGTATCTTGCGCTTTTCTAGTAAACATATTTGATGATGGTCAAGATCTTCTACTTTCCTTGTGGATCTTTATCTGTACTCCATTAGAAAACCTTTGCTCCCAGGTTAATATGCAATGTTCCAGCATATATATACTTTTTGCGCCACAGCTAAATTTGATTTTGAATGTAATGCATCAGATTGTTTCTGAAGTTCTATTTCGGAGCATCTAGTAGGAACAGTTTAGGTACATAATAGTAAGGTAAAGAATGCCTACCTTTGCAAATCAGTGCCTACACCAATTGTGGAATATGACTCGCTTTCTAACTTAATCAGACAGATTCAGTATACTCTCTTGATTTTCCACTTCTACTGTAATTTTTTCCTAAATGTTGAAGTGGATCAAGTTATATCCATTTTCACTCACATCCTATTTCTAGGGTATTATGTAATATGATCTTTGTCATGTCCTTCACATATGGTGTTAGATATTCTGCTGTGCACTCAAAGCATATTAGGATCAATCTGCATCATCAGGTTTTGTGTTACACAAATTCTGACCTACTGTAAAGCATAGGTAGTTAACTATCTTTTACTTTATAGTAATCAGCTGGCACATTAGTCAAGATTGCTTTTTCCAAGATGTAATCCTTTTCATATCAGATTGCCATCCTCTTCACATAACACCAACTCAGCCACCACCCTAACCATCCTGACCTAAAACAAATGCCCAAAATTCCCAAATGGCTGCAAAAGAAATTGACAACGTCTCATGATTAGGACTCCTCCAGCATACTTCCAGGTGAAACCAATGTGCTGATGACTTTGCTCTTCTTTCTCCTATTGGAGAACCTTTTCATATGAGGTGGAAGGAGCATGCTCTTAGGTAGAGGGGCTTGGCATCAAGTTGGTCTAACAATTTGGCAATTTGGTCAGGTTTATTTGAAACAAAATAGAATGGTGCCTGAGTTGCAAGAGGCAAATGTCTTTGCCTCCTGGAGATGGGGCCTGGTGGTTAGTTAAGGTATTGATCCACAGGAAATTTTTTTAATTGATGCACTTGGTGATATCAGCAAATTTAATTAGCTATGATCACATTGTGCTTACAAGCAGGAAGAAAAATATTTGGTCAACTACAAGGCGATATGTTGAGGGTTTGTTAAACTTTGAGCTAAATCAATGCTTAGATGGTTGCGATTTGAGGTTTTTTTGACTTCATTACAGGAACGCTGCTATTCTTCCTTAGATGCCTTGCAACCAAAGGAAGAACCACCTGGAGGTATATGACTAATAAATATGGATTGACTTTGTACATGAAAAGTTTAATTCTCTTGTACTGTGATTATATTTTTCTGCATCCTTGTTCCCAGTACCAAGCAACTTTAAGCACCTAAAATAATTATATCATCTTACCATCAAAATAGAATGATTTCCAGCAGTGTTGGTAAGGCATTTTTCAATTCTTCTTTTAATGATTCATCTTCCACTTAATTACTTCTTTTGTTTGGAGAATACTTTTAAGTGGTTTGCTTCTTCTTTGCCTACAGTATAGTATAATAATATTATTTCAACACGTCTCCATTGTTGCCATTACTTGGCTAAGAGAAAGCTTTGATTGATGCAATTATTGATACATTCTTGACAACACTCAATCATGTGCACCAACATTGTAAAGGATGGTTACCTTCTTCTTCTTTTTTTCTCTCTCTCTTGTTTAGCGTCTTCTTTATTTGACAGATCAAATAACTGCAAGTAGTCTCCAAAATAATCTACATTTTTTTTTTCAAATTAACTGCCATATTCCTGCTTTAATATTTTTACTAAAAAAATGTCAGATTCACCTCTTTTTTTCCCCCTTAGAATATCCTATTTACACTCAAAACCTGATATGATGTATATCATTATAATACTCAACAACATAATTCTCTCAGACCACTAATATTTAATACGAAAGTTGTAAATTTGATGAATGCACGGAATCTCGAAGGGTAAAGCCTTGCTGGTTCTGATGGTTTAGTGGATCAGTTATGTATGTATATGCAATTGGCCCTTTGACTTTACCATATTGTTAGTTGTAAGGAAGCAAGTTGCAGTGCAGAAAATCTTTAATAATGAGCTTAAGAGAAAAAATAAATAAAGGAGCTCACTAATGTTGCTTAGAGTCATCAGCTACCCTTAAATATATATATATATATTTTTTGGGGGTACTAATTGTGGCACGGTTGGTAAAACCTTATCGCCACGAGGCATTGGTTCCTTTTAGGAGTAACAAAATCCAAGCGGTTAGATTCAGGCGATGAGTGCGTATTAGTTTAGTACACTAATCTTGTTGGCTTTAAGTTAAAATTTCTTTCTTAGCAGCTGGAATAGAGGGACTAAAATATGAAGTCAAATGGCAGCACATGGGAGAGAGCCAGAGAGGTTATTCTCACGTGCACAAAATCTAGGTGGGGACACACTGTAATTAAGAAGCTCAATCAGAGTAATTGTGTGTCATTAGAATAATTATTAGTAGAAATTTGCAGCTAAAAAGATAGTTAGGGCCGGGTTTCCAAATGGGAGCTCCCTCTTGTAGTCTTATTCGATTGGTCGTCTTCCTACCTATTTAGACTTGGTCTTTAATCCGACATGATCATATGATATAAATAAGTATAACACAATCTCTAGCTTCTTATTATTTCATAGTTTAATGATAACAATTTCCGACACATGGGCTCCAGTGCCAGATGATAAGACTTCATTAGAATTAAACAAGGCACTGGGAAATTAGATAATAATAGTTAATGATCCTTAGACCAAGCCATGGATTTCCTACATCCTTGAAACAGAAAATTCATATAGAATATAGATTTGTCGCATCATTAAGCAAGATCGCTGTGAGTTTTATTGCTTTAATCTCATATTAAGTTTTTTTCTTTTTCCATGCCTGAAACCATGAGGGAGTCTTATTAAATCTTGTACCAAATCATGAGAATCTTCTTTATGTGACAGTTCACTTCATTAACCAGGAGAAAATGATTTAAAAAGAGAGAAAAAGCCCACAGTTTTGCACGAGAATCTTAGGTCAGTATTAGGTCACAAGGGGAAACAAAAAACGTTATTTGAATGTAAGGTAAGAGGCAAGACTCATCTCGTATGAAATCGAAAGAGGGAAGTAAACTTAACCCAAAAAGAAGAAAAAAGAAGAAGAGGAAAGTAAAAGCCTTCATCAGAACAGCAAAAGCTAAAAGGTTTCAGAATGAGAGTTCACATCATTAGCAGACTTCTTCTCCCAAGTATATAAAGAGGAGGAGGAGGAGGAGGAGAAGAGCAAGAAGAAACCTGAAGTCTTTTCCTCAAGGTGGGCTTAAATTGGTATATTATATCTCCTCAGTTGTTCTTTCTTCATCGTCTGATGAAGAGCGAAATATTTGAGAGGTTGATGCAAATCATCTCATATTTTTCTTTTTCTTTTTTCCCTCCTTTATCCGAATGAAATGATCTTCTTACCATTGTTGTGATGACCCAATTCATTGTTCTGATCATTGAATTTTATATCTTAGTTAGCATCATTCTCTATGGTCTCACTTTAATTTTCCTCTCAATTACTGTTTCTTATGGATCTTGGTCCAGGCTTTGTGTTCGATCACACAATTAGTACACTGAGAAATGGATTTTTCCTCAAGCCAATGGCTAGCAGAACTGGTAAACACAAAACTTCATTCAATTTTTAGTTCTCGTAATCAGAAGAATATATCTCCTAGAATTAGAAAAAGAAAAATTGAAAACAGTATGGGTTAAATTTGATAGGAAAACGAGGACCCCTCCTTCATCTACCAAGATGATATGATTTCTGTAGATCCACTCAGTGTGCAAAAGATGACAGAATCACTTCAAGAAGAAATAGATCCCATTGCAACAGACAATTGTGGTGCCTTTTATTCCTTCGATCCTTCAGGGAGCACCGAATTCAACAGCTTCAGCGGCGTCTCGACGAGCGTATCCTTTAATGCGCCCAGGACTGAAGGAATCGAACAGGTTGTAACAGATGGATCGTCCTCTCGCTTTCTCTTTGGCGATCTAGACTCGCTGAATTTTTCTGGAGGTGATGTGAAGCCGAAGACTGAGGCTGTAGGAGCTTTGTTTCCTCCTGTTTTGACATGGAGGGATGACACCTTAGACTTCCAGAGATCGGCAGAGAGGAGCAACAAGGGGAGTAGACTTCCTTATTGTGCTCAAGAACATGTGATAGCAGAAAGGAAGCGGCGAGAGAAACTCTCGCAGCAGTTCATAGCACTGTCAGCTCTCATTCCTGGGCTTAAGAAGGTATCATGGCTGCTGCTTGTGAAATTTATGCTTGGTAGTTGAGTTTGAATGCAAGCTTTTGATTTTAGCTTTAATTTACAATACCTCTTAGTTACCTATTCAGCGTTTTTCCTGGGAATGTTCTACAAATGTTGATTCTCATGTCTTTCTTTGTGTTAAGCAATAGAAGGATGAAAAATCCATGAAATTATTCACTAATTTAGATTGCCTCATCATTTGTTGGTGGTGACTCATGAAGGTTTAATTAAGATGTCTATATATGTATAGTTCATAATGACGTGAACCACTTACTATCTAGTGGTCCATGGTCCAAAGAATTAACTTCAAGTCCGATCAAAAGTGCTAACAGATGGCTTGATTTATATGCATCAAGAATTAAATTTATTATATTAGAAAACT